>NC_135564.1:1195000-1467500 GCF_964340395.1 Glandiceps talaboti | reverse complement strand
TGCTTGTATGTCGAGCAAAAATATCGGTGTTGCAGTTCATCGTCAGGATATATGTGCATACGATTTAAAGTCTGACGAGGACAATATCTACCGTTATCTATCATATGTATCTAACGTCTACCGTGGGATTAATGTCCGCCGTGAATCTTGTAATGTAAACGTTGGATGTCTCTTTCTTCCCCGACTCAAAGGACAGACACAGAACGTTCCAAAGGGTAAACATAGCAAATTGATTCCATTTCTTCGCAAGAAAGTTTATTTATTATATAATATATCTGGTGTATACGTTGTACATAGTGACGTTATTTCATCCTAATTACAGATAAATCTTCGACGAAATAATGGCAAGTGAAAATAAGCAAGTAATATCAAGTCTTTATGGTGAGTGAAATTTATCAAACATCTACGGATATGTTACGTGATATGACGATTTTGACACATTTTGATTCAACAGCCGACAACTCAAAATTGTGGTTTCATTTTTCGACGAGATAAGAAAAAAACATTAATTTGTTAATAATTTCATAATTCGTAAGTAATAAAAAGAGTATTAAAGGTAAAATCTGTCATTGCAATGAAGAGAATATCGAGATGCCGACTCTGGTAATTGAAAGCTTAGATTGTCAAATTACCTGTAAGAACTTTTCATTAAGAATGTCTTTTAAAATCCAGATGAGGCAGTCAACTGTGTCGATTTGGATGATAATGACACGAAAAAAGAATTTACAAAAGATCAACGATTTCTCAGAGATGCAACAGATATGATATTTGACGTAGGTGTTGTCAAAGCAACGGATCGTAGATCGAAAGGTAAGCACGTCATCGTAAAGATTAGTTAAGTTTTGCAAGTCTCTCTCTCCTCTATCTCTCTCTCTCTCTCTCTCTCTCTCTCTCTCTCTCTCTCTCTCTCTCTCTCTCTCTCTCTCTCTCAGGCTCTCTCTATCTATCTAAGATATATCGCTGAATCACAAAACATTGAATATACATTTGGGCTTCGTAAGAAGATAAAATTAAAAAAAAAACGTTTCAAACCTTGATTCCAATAGATATATGTACAAAGTAAAATAAACTGCGTTACAGCTGAAGCTGTAGTGTTGTTTGCCAAGTACGGTTCCAAGTTTTTTTTTTGTATGTTTGATCTTCGAACACGAAGCTTTGAACATAAACTTGGCGGACATTGTTGACCAGGTCGAACAATAACACTAAGATTGCTCACATTCGTATATTATATTATATTCATACATGCTTATATCCATATCCGTCCATACAATTTTTTAATATATTTATTAATTAATTTGTTTATGTATTTATTTATCGGTTTGTTTATTTGTTTATATATTTATTGATTTCTTAACTTGTCTCATCGTTTCTTCGTTCCTAATAGTTGTCGATTTCTACCATCCCCATGAATTGAAAGATATGATTGACCTCGAAATCAAGGACAAAGGAGACAGTTCAGACAAATTACTATCACTGTTAAAGGATACATTTAAATACAGTGTATTACCAGGTATGATAACATTGAATAATTTCATAATTGTTGACATCATTAATCTGACCACAGTTCCAAGGTCTGTGATCTGACTGTATTCATCAAAGGATCAGGTTTATAAATGGCGATATATTGCAATTGTTGTCAATGATAACGACATGAATTTCCAATATGGCCAATTTTAAATTGTTGCATGGTGTCATACAGAAGGCTTAATTCTGTCATTCCAATCTTGAATGCAATTGAAATGTTAAAAATTGGCGAAAAGGAAGAATTTTCCATATTATGGTAATGACTTGATAGTCGGCATTCATGATCATTCCAATTCAGGCGAACAATCAGGTCTGACAGCCAAGTTACTGGGCTAATGAAGAATCGGGAAATTACTAAGTTATGGAGAGATTGGGCTAGAAATGGTGTTATTTAAATTTGGTGCTGCAAAAAACGTGGCATTGTAAGGAAATCAAGGTCGTAGATGAAAGACGACAATCGTCTACTTTATAATAAAACCTCGAATCTTTTAGTTTTTAGAGGTATAGTTCGATAATTTCTGACAAATGTAGTACATAGCAACAAACTCTCAATATTGTTTTCAGCAAACCCAAGATTTTTCAATGCGTTATTCGCTGGTCAAGACGTCCATGGTCTAGTCGGTCAATGGCTGACGGATTGCATCAACGTACCAGCGTAAGTAATTTAAAAAGTAATTTTTTACTTTTTAAAATTAATTCCACCTTTTTTTATTTTTTTATTTTTTTGGAGGGTGGGGGAAGTATGCTATGATGGCTACATCGCTTTCTCACGAAGATGCAATTTCGGTATATACCCGATTTACGCAAACGAGGGCATTACAGTCTTGTCGTATTTGATATTGTTGTAAACTCCTATTCTCCTAAAAAGGAGTTTTAGTGGCAACTATCACTAACTCCATTGCTAGAGCCAGAGAAAATACTTCACAACAAATACACACGACACTCCATCGTCGTAATGCACACAATTATACTCCATCGTCGTAATGCACACAATTATACTCCATCGTCGTAAAATACTAGCCTCTTTTATGGCAACGTCTAATTCACTTGAAGGGTCTTTTTCGTTTCATCAACATACCGTAAACAGTGTGTTCAGACTTGCGAGGATGACGATACTGTAATTATAATAGTGATCCAGTTATCGACAGCTTGAGTATTCGTCAAAATTCAAACTTGTATTATTGTATTTATTGTATCTCATGACAGGTTAACGATATAGCTGTATTTTCTTTCTTTTCATATTTTTCACCTCTAGGTACACATATGAAGTAGCCCCTGTGTTTGTACTTATGGAAAATGAAGTTATCAAACGATTACGTGAAAGTATTGGTTATGTCAACGGAGATGGAGTTTTCACCCCAGGTAGATAAAATAATGGTTACCGAGCATAATATTGGTACTTGGCAATAACCTGGAGAATCATATTTGGTAAAGAAAAGACTCCTTAAGTATGTGAGAAATAAAGACGGGTTTGGTGAGAGACTCGACTATATAGTTGAACGCACAGAATTATCAAGTTTGTTCTATACGACGTTTATACTGTCATGTGCCAGTGGATCAACAACCAATGTAATATTGCTAATGTACAGGTGGATTACCGAACAATATGATAATACAACTGTGTTTGTCTACACAGGTGGATCAACAGTTAATATGATGATATTGTATTTCTTTGTACAGGTGAAAACACAACTAATATGCTAATATCATGTTTATATGCACAGGTGGATCAACAGCCAATATGTATGCAATGAACGTGGCCAGGTATAGGAAGTATGGAGAAGAAATAAAAATGAAAGGGATGCATGGTCTACCAAGGATGGCTTTATTCACCTCAGAACATGTAAAGTGATAGGTTTGAAATTCTGACACGGAAATATACGAAATTTAGTTGGTAATTTATATAACACTCAACCATTCAAAGGTAAAAGATTATTGACTGTAATATAGCGATTACACTGGCAATATCTGTCTCGGACCAAAGATAATTAAGAATAGGGTTATTAATACGATATACACCGCAATATTAAAGCTTAATACAGACACTCTTATGTTCTTCAACATGGTATAAGAAACACTTCAAACGTTTTACTAACAACAGTCACATTATATTCTGCTGACATATGAACATGTTCATCTTTTTCATTATCAGTCCCATTACTGGATCAAAAAGGGAGCTGCCTATCTTGGTTTTGGAACGGATAGTGTTACCATGGTGAAATGTGATGAAAGGTACAAAGAAATACAGTTACAACTTCGATATCGTAGAATTGTTCGCGTTTGGCTGAATACTGGTGTGGATGTGTGGGAGGGGGTATGTGTGTGTGCATGTATGTGTGTGTGTGTGTGTGTGTGTGTGTGTGTGTGTGTGTTATTTGGTATATGAGTGTCTTTGAAAGTTGGCAAGATAGTATGCTTGGTTTTTTGTTTGTTAGCGATTTTCTTTGTTGGTTGGTTGGTTGGTTGGTTGGTTGGTTGGTTGGTTGGTTGGTTGGATCAAACGTGGATACCATCGTTGGCCAACTTCTCAGCCACTGTCAGTACAGTTTCTATCAATCTATTGGTAGTTTGACGTTCTTTATCGACATTTACAGAGGGAAGATGCTTGTCAAAGATTTAGAGAAAAAGATTATTGAAGCCAAAGAAAGGGTAAGAATGCAAATGGTAACATTACGAAATTATTCATATTAAGTCACGTGACGAGCTCTCTGGGTATGCACCAATCGCATTCATTAAAATAGTCACATAACCCCCAATGTATTTAATAATGAATTTACTGATCTGTTTTATTGTGTACTTCATCACACAATTAATCAAGATTGTTACCATTGTAATTGACTTGGTCACTTTTTTTTCAAATTCAATCATTGATGTGAAGAGTTTTCAAACCACAGGTCCCCACAGATTTAAACATCGACAATTTCGAAGCATTAAACTTATAATAATACGAGAGAGCTTTTTACGTAGGTGTTGTAGAACATAAACACATATAAATCAATGTTTGGAATAAAACTTGAATGAAGAATTCAAAGACTTTAATTCTTGACTGAGTAGAAATTATAGATTCATGAGTGTTCTGGTTCTGTCGATATTATTAAGTATTTGGTGATGAATCGTAAAACATAAAATATTTGTTGTAGCTATGATGACTGTGGCATTTCTTTCATAAGATGAATTTAGTTACAAATTGATGTAAGTTAGAAATTATCAATAAAACCCGTTTATTTCTAAACAGGGCGACGTCCCTCTCTTCGTAAACGCAACTGGAGGTACGACCGTATTTGGTGCCTTTGATCCAATTGACGACATAGCTGATATATGCGAGAAGTATGAACTATGGCTTCATGTTGATGTAAGTACGTTGGGTGGGATAGGGTTATGTATAACTTGGACTGTCATGAATGATTTAAGGATGTATTTATAAATTATTTAACAGAACTATAGTACGCAGTCGCAGTTGCAGACGACATTCATTCGCTACTGTAACACTGTTTATGTCAACATTTTATGTCTCGATTTTTGGAACTTTAATAACATATCATCATCATCATCATCATCATCATCATCATCATCATCATCATCATCATCATCATCATCATCATCATCATCATCATCATCATCATCATCATCCGTCGACCGCAGTCGAGATCTCAGACACTCTGATATGCCACCCTGATTTATCTGCCATTGCTCCTTTCAGTTCCTCCAAACTCAGCCCAGTGTCTCTGCAAATTGTATCTTGGTATGTGAGTGGTTTCCTCCCTTTAGCTGGGCATGGGCAATAACATATACGTTTGTTTATGATGGGTTATGGTATAGTTGTACACAAAATACATTAATATTTTCCCATGAAACTTAAAAAGCATAAATAAAAAAATAGATATACAAAAGTCTGTGGCTGAGATATCAACTAAAAGATCTTCTGTCTAATAAATCATACTGCAGCTATAAATGGAATGGTACCAGTACAGTGGTAAGGTTTAGAATCTGGGTCATTTACAGAGACGTGAACCAACTAAAGGCAGTCTTTTAAAATACTCACGTAAACCTTATTTAGTATCACATATGTATGTATATTGAAATGACTACTAACGTCAACACATCATAGCATAGATAGGTTTATGAATGTCCATTCTCCACAATTACGATTTTGACTGTGCCCTGTAGCTGTAGTTGTCATTCAATTGTTATGCCACTGACCTCAGGGTTACTTGTGTTTCAGTTACTACTGTCAATAAAGCAAAATTAACACAGAAAATTGTCCTGTATTCCTTAAACACCGACTTGTTTGTGTTTGTCCATGTTATCACGACACTTTATTTTAATAGTTTGTCTGTATCATTTCTCTGTTAGGGGTGCTGGGGTGGTTCTGTGTCGTTGTCCAGAAAATGGCGACATCTGTTGAAAGGTGTTGAAAGATCGAACTCCATGTCATGGGACCAACATAAAATGATGGGTGTCCCATTCCAGTGTTCAGTATTACTGCTTCGAGACAATGTAAGTTATCACGACTTTTGCTTAAAAAGAATAAAGTAATATTAGTTATACATATGAATTTAGGAATGAAGGGCATCGCGTGAATTTGCAAGTCGCTCTGACAAAATTGCATTTAATTTCGAAGAGAGAGTGCAGACCGTTTACAGTATAACTGGATTATTTTTTTATAAAACTCCAATATAATGTAATTGGGACTTTAAAAACATCCACATGTGTCTGAAATGTCCCATTAAAAAAAGGTTCAGGATTAAACAAAACTAAATATACAGAATCTCTCTCTCTCTCTCTCTCTCTCTCTCTCTCTCTCTCTCTCTCTCTCTCTCTCTCTCTCTCTCTCTCTCTCCTCTCCCTCCCTCCCCCCTCCCTCCCTCCCTCCCTCCCTCCCTCCCTCCCTCCCTCCTCCTCCCTCCCTCCCCCTCCCTCCCTCCCTCCCTCCCTCCCTCTCTCTCTCTCCCTCTCTCTCTCTCTCTCTCTCTCTCTCTCTCTCTCTCTCTCTCTCTCTCTTCTCTCTCTCTATCTCTCTCTCTCTCTCTCATTCATATTAGATTGGACTATTGCATAACACACATTGTGTAGGTGCTCGTTCTTCTAGCTACATCTTCCAACAGGACAAGTTCTATGACGTTTCCTACGATACAGGTGATAAGGTGGTACAGTGTAATCGTAAAGTTGATGCATGCAAACTCTGGTTGATGTTCAAGGCCAAGGGAAATCTTGGATTTGAAGAAGAAACAAACACTAAGTTTGATAATTCAAGGTACAGCCACAATTAAAATAGCGTTTGGATTTGATAATTCAAATTATTTAACTCGATCTTAAAATCTTGTCGAGGTGGGCTAGTCACCATTATGGTCAAATTATTGTTTTCTTCCAGGTATTTCACACAACTTGTTCGGGAGAGGGAAGGTTTCAAGCTTGTGATAGAAGTAAGTGATTTCCTTTATCTTCTTCTAATTGAATGATTTGTTATTTCGAGTAGTGGTTGATATATTGCCGTATTCTCTTCTACATCCGCATTTTCATGCTTTCTCTCTACAGCCTGAATGTATCAATGTATCATTTTGGTATATTCCACCATGTATACGAGAACTACCCGAGGATGATGATTTCAAAAAGTTACTTGAAAAGGTACGTCTTTATTTGCATTACTTTCTTTCCGTAACAGTCATCTTTTCGGAAAAGACAACAGCAAAGGATCAAGGTGTAGAGAGAGACAAATTATCAAAATGTGGAGGGAGAAAATACTATCAACGAATGATTTGGAACACGTTCCCTGAATTTCACCGAAAATTACCTCAATGAAGCGAACCTCTTGACATTTATTTATTGTTCGACGTAGGTGGCGCCAGTCATCAAGGAGAGAATGGTAAAAGCGGGAACTCTTCTGATCGGCTATCAGCCTCTGCTGGATATCCCAAACTTTTTTAGGATTATCTTTAGTAATCCTAAAACGACGCGACAAGATTTAGAATTTGTCATCGATGAAATTGTACGCCTTGGAAATGATATTACGGTGTCAGATTTACTAAACTATTAGGGCGTGTTACTGATGTCACAAGAGTTGGATACGGACAGAATGGTTGATGAAAGAAATATATTTTTGAATTCGCAAGAAAGAACTAATTATTGATATCCCTGCAATGACCTGGTGTCATTTGATGTTATTAGTTGAGAGAGCACGAAATAGTCTTAAAATGCAACAACAAATCTTGGTATTTTTCATACTAGATAGCATTCGCCGCAGTTTACGGTGCCGTAAAAAGGTTAGTAGTATTACGATGATAGGTACGCAGTGAAAATTATCAATACCGTAAAAAGGTCAGTAGTTTTACGACGATAGGTACACAGTGAAAATTAACAATACCGTAAAAGGGTCAGTAGTTTTACGACGATAGGTACTCTGTGAAAATTAACAATACCGTAAAAGGGCTATAGTTTTACGACGAATACTGGTGAATATTATATAAATATAAATGTAAAACTATGTTTGTTGGAGGAGAGGCGAGAAAAAAGTGTGAGTGTGTTATAATTGAGAAAAATAGGATGAAGTACAAAAGGTATCCGATATATATATATATGTACACGAAAACTGCCATGCAGGGTTGAATCGAGGATTTCATCAACTAATGAGTTGATTTTACTTGTGATCAGTGATTTTCAATGTCAGCTTCAAATGAAATAGTAAGTCACATTTGAAATGTGTTTCAAATAAAAACATAATGTTAGAAAATACCGATGGTTTGTTTTGTCTTGATTGTATAACGTGTCCGAATGATGTATTTTATATGGGTATATGATAATGTCAAACTATACTAAGCTACCTCATGTTATCATGAAAGTAAACGTGTTACTGTGGCAACCAGAGCGGTTTCCTGCATTTGCGAAATATTTTATGTGGTCACATTGCATAGCATTGATGACATATATCTGGATTAGCAAAAGCGAGTACGTTATCTTCCCTTGAAATCGAATTGTATTCTTATACTTTGCCATCATGCCAATCCAAGAGAAGTACATGCACGTGCATTGTAGGCGGTATATAATTACTATACATTGGATGTGAAACACAGAATTGACTACTCCAGAAAGGGAATATTAATTTCACGACTTGAAATCATTTTATACCATGTTGTTGTGTGTTCCTTTCCGTCGAGTGAGTTACCTAATGTAACTGGTGACACGTTCAAACAGGTAAGGACAGTTTATATGTTAAGTTGTGTGGATTTTAAAATAGGGGCGTGTAATATTTCATAGATTTTTGCCTTGAATACCTGGTCTACAGACTAAATATAACAACCTTTTGACTATATATTCCTACCTGTAAAGAAAAAGCTCTTTTTTCAACAACAATCTATGAAATATTACACGCCCCTATGGATTTTAAAGTCGGTTTGATTAGGTTTTTTACCATATGAAATCCCTTTGAAATTACTCGAGATTTTATCTTCATTTACATCACATCACCTTTAATCGAATGGTACTATGGTATAACACTAATTACATTTGGTATACGATGTACCTAATGGTACCTGACAAGTTTGGACAAGCATAAACAACTACGTTTTTTAGTCAGGTAGATATCAAACTTGACTAAGATACGCGCACGTCGTGTCGTTCCGTTCTCTCCTTAGACTGTAAGATACGTCGTGACGTTTCACCCTCACCGGCCTCCTCTAGGGGTTGGCCGATGTTTGAGGGCGCCCCGTCACGGCGTACCTTTATTACAGACTACTCCCTCCTCTGTGGGAGGGGTTGACCGATGTGTGAGGGCGCCCCATTACGGCGTAACTTACAGACTGCATTACAGACCATTACCAAATCTTTTCACTATACGAATGCATCTTTCCTTGATCTTGTGACTAATGGTAAATCATCTATAGGCAAGCTAGCACAAACTAAAACTTTTGATTTCGATCTGTTGGCTATCAAAAACGTTGCCTGTATATACATGTATTCACAAATGCAATATTTCAAACGAATTAAAAGAATGAGGAATTTAACAACAATAAAAGGATTATTCCAGAAAGATCAGCTTTTTATAAACTTTTCGGCCAAGAACTTCATTCTATTGTTGTCTAGCTTTGATCGTCATAGTTTCAGTAATTCAACAATTCATCTGATAAAGATTGTAGATCAATGCATGTGAAGAGAGAGAGAGAGAGAGAGAGAGAGAGAGAGAGAGAGAGAGAGAGAGAGAGAGAGAGAGAGAGAGAGAGAGAGAGAGAGAGAGAGAGAGAGAGAGAGAGAGGGGGGAGAGAAAGGAAGGGAGACAAAATTTGTTTCTGAATTTTTTCACGATAAACAGCTCAGAAAAAATACGTTGCAATTATTACAGAAAGTGACCCAATTGCTTTATCAGGGGTTGAAATGACCCGTACAGCAGATGACTTGTGGACTGGGCCAGGTACTTATAGCCTATAGGTACGCAAGTCTCATTGACGTGATGGTGACAAGGTAATCAATTTGCGCATGCGTACAATTGTCTTTAAAATGATAAATATTCATTAGTACGACCCTATCATTTCGCACGAAAGGTCACCTTTCTATCAGCTGGGTGTAGTGGAATATTCCATAGTTCTTTCCCATTCATTAGCATAGGATTTCCTATTGTGATGACTTCAGTGTTGCCACAAGGTCTTTATAGAACGGTGCGTTCATTACCCTCACGTCTATGTCCCATACTGTCCCAATCTGCTGTCAAATTTGGTAGGTTATATTTTCGTCTCTTTTTCCAAGATATTTAAAGAATTTTCGATGGAGGGGTAAATTTTCACTTCACCATTACTGGCATTGACTTTCTCCTGATATCACCCCTATTATTTAACACTATTAGTGCCATCGAAGTTCCGTTGTAGCGTACGCATGAACGTACACACTTTTAGTAACTGAGCGATAGTGGAAATTTCCGTGTGTACATGCACTATCTATCGTGTAGTTTCTATGCCTAACATACCATACTCCCGATTTCTATCATATATATATTAGTACTTGGTTGTCTTTACTAAGGGATTGTAAACATGCGTGTTGCAGCTTCAAGTCCAAAGTGGGGTCCAAAGAGTACGAGTAATCACAAAAAAATCTGGAAAGTTACATCATGGTCAACCAGCTGATGGCGAGATGGCGTCGTCACGGTCAAAACTCTAGTTCCTGTGTAGTAAAATTCACGTCTCCCCCCAAACGAAATTACTGGAAGTCATATTTCCATTCTATTTCAATTCCCTTCTCTAAATTACTTAGCATTTAATACTGTTACAACACTTCGTTGGCGTAATGGATTGCTAACAGAATTGTATGTACCCGATTTTCAACATCTACCAAAGGTTCGCTCTTTTCTTTCTCTGTGCATATCGCATGTCGTACTACTAGTGCTACTGGAAGTATAAACTTATTATTTATTGGTTACACAGTATGCAAAACAAAAATTAATTCCATTCTCTATATTCCAGAAATTATTTTTCAAAGGTTTCCCCCTGAAAGTTCAGCATTTTTAGCCAATATTTTTCCCTCAGCCAACATGTCCACAGGTCACAACGTTCAAAAATTTTACAAGAAAGTTGCAAGTTGGACATTTTTCTTAATATTTTGTATCACTTTCTTTCACTTTTTCATTCTAACTACTGTAAATGACAAAGGGTTTGAAAATATGCTTCGATTTGATGTGCTCAAATAAAATACCGATCTCACGAAGCGCTACCGTATGTTGAGGCCTCGATGAGTAAATACCAACGCATGATCATTTCCTTGGACGCATGTGAATCCCTTGGACGCATGTGAATCATAACACGGCGCAGATATCATATTGCATCATCTGTGTACCCATTTGCCGTCCGTGCTCTATCCAACAACCGAATCATAGTAGGCACTCGTTTAAGTTAACTTTTCGCCAAACCCATAATTGAATTTCACCCAGCAAATGTGTTTTTTTTTGGCATATAATTTTATATTCATTGAGATTGGAGGGGGAGGGTGGGGGTGGGGGGGGGGGTGGGGGTGGAAACCCGCACCGACTCCCATTGCTTAATAATTCTTTATGTATGTATGTATGTATTATTAGCTTTCATAGCTTGCTGTTTTTTGATGATCTTGACAGTGTCATCCACAGACACTTGTGACCCAAAATATGTTTAAAAATATAATGAATTATCTACAATATTGACATATTTGGCAATATTAAGTGACACTGAAAGGGGGTAAAAATTACTGTTTTTTTTACTGTTTGGTTATATCACAACATATAACCATTCATGGAATTTAGTAGGCTTAGAAACAAGCATTATTTACCTTTTTCATGTATCAGTCAAATGCATAATATTGATGATCAATATTATCAATAATTGTATTTTGAAACATACAGGTGTCTGTGGAGTCATCTTATCCCATCATAAGTCGTCATGTAAGGATTTTGACCCCCCCCCCCCCCCCCCCCCCCCGACTTTATTGTAGCAAAAATCATGCAGCGTCAAGGAAAAATTCCAGGGTATTGAAACTCAGTACTGATACTAAATCAACTGAAGGAAAACTTTTGGAAATAAACTTGATGTGATAATATTCAGAGTAAAATATTTCATTTCAAAGGTTAATCTTTATAGATGAAGATAAAATGAAGTAAATTACATGCATGTATGAGGTTAGTATGTATGTAGTCTATAATATTTTATTCTGATTATTTTGTCAACAGGTTTATTTTCATCGACTAAAACAACAATCATGGCTACTGATGTGAAACGAATGAAATCAACCAATCCGTCTATCTATGGTGAGTTGTAGACAAATACATTTCACAAGAAACTACCACATGTTGGTATCATTTCTCTTCTCAAATAAATTGTTAATGCTGTTTTCACGATCGTACCGTGATAGTGTCTACCTGTGAGAGTAATACAGGAATTGAGTATTGTTAAAATATTGTATGATATTTTAAGGAACCTAATTCTATCCCATGACATGATGTTCTCACATTGGTGTTATCAGTGGAGCCCCGTGGATCAGAAATGATAACATTATTCTTTTGGCCTTGGCCAATATTCTTCTATAAAGCTCTGCCAAACAACCTTTTCTTGTCCATATTTTCAATCTGATATGGGCCTTAGAAACAAAAAGCATAACAAAACTCCCACATAAATGGGTGATTTGAATGATTGTTCATTATATAAAATTAATGCAATATAATTTCAGAAATAAATATGTTTTTTCCACAAAAATTGTGCTAGCTCTTTGAAGAATGGGAAATATTTCTGGGTCATTATTCTATAGTGACTTGACAGCTGTTATTTGAGGTCAAAGGTCATATGACAAAAATGATCATCATAGACAATTAGAATAAAGAAAAAAGTCCTTGAAATGTCAGCTTTAGAATTTCATTTTATTGATCATGCTAGAATTTGTGAAAAAGGTGAAATGGCTGTCCATAGACCTGTCTAAACCTTATTTTGTTAACTATTATTACTCTAGTTTATATACATGTATTTATTAATTTGTTTTAGCACCAATACTTATTGCAAAAAATCCAATGAAGAAATGTAGTTTTCTTGACGGATGCTATAAACATTCTTTTCTCGTATACATAAATCATCGTTGCAAACCACAGCCTGTTTTACGGCACTGTTCTTAATGTGCTGCCCCACTTTATTTTGAAGTGTAGCGGAAAAAATAACAGCTCTGGTTTGCAAGAATAACATAAATGTATATAGCCAAACTAGCATCTTATAGTGTATACATTTATAATTATCACATCCAGAATATGAATAGGTAGAATGTACCTCTGGCAAATTTCTTCCATTCTCTCCAGTCTTTGCCATATGAAAGCTAACTTGTTCCTAGTTCTGTAGAAATTACAAAGGAAATTGGTGGTTGCTGTCTTGTTTTCAAAGAAATAGTCAATCTGGTTTTTTCCATAGAATTTTTAACACAGGCACCCAATTCGAGATCTATGAATAAATGGATATTCAATAAAATGATACACAGTTAACAAACTAAATGTCTAATGTTTCCTGTGTATGCATGCCATGTTGTGCACCATAAGAATGCAGTGTTTTATGTGACTTGCAAATGTACACACTGCACTGTGTACGCTATACTCAGCATTTACATAAATTATGCTCCGTAACGAATGAAAATGTATTACCTGAGTGCATGTATATATACTGTAAGCCTTACTAAATGTAGAGTATTGAGTTTTGTATTGTGTTTTTACATGTTCTGCATGTTGTATGTTTATTTACTCCATACCCTATTCACCCTGTCTATATTATGACAGAGTAAAGGTGAGCTATTCATATTATTTGATACCCGGTGGAACTCGTCTGCATAAACTTCAATAACAAAAATTTCTAGACAAAATTCTTCAACTATGACCATAAAACCATCATCGATTAATCAGATAAACAATATATTCAATAACACCCACCATCAACTGACAAGAGTTCAATAACAAGGTATTAAAATAGCAAAGATTTCAGCTACGCTGACCCTGGTGAACGGGTAAAATCGAAATTAGACATGCTATCTTTGACCTCTGAAATCCCTTGCCTGTGATTGGCCAATGACACAAATGTGATCATTATGATTGACACATGGTTGTCAGACTGTTGATACATGTCAATCATAATGATGACCGTGAGTTATTGAATATATTGTTTGATTAATCGATGAACTGGGTACTGAATAATTTGAATAGCTCACCTTTACTCAATGTATATAGACAGGGTGAATAGGGTATTCAATAAATAAACATACAACATGCAGAACATGTAAAAACACAACACAAAACTCAATAGTGTACACTGAGTAAGGGTTATAGTATATATACATGCACTCACACTCAGGTAATACATTTTCATTCGTTACAGAGCATATGTAAATGCTGAGACATTTGCAAGTCACATAAAACACTGAATTCTTATGGCGCACAACATAGCATCCATATACAGGAAACATTAGACATTTAGTTTGTAAACTGTATCATTTTATTCAATATCCATTTATTCATAGATCTCTAGTCAAGTGCCTGTGAGTCTTAATAAACAGTAGTTGGCTGAATTCTAAATTGACTATTAAAATTATGATATGACTGACTTATTTTAAAATATTTGAGAGTGACATCAGATGTTTTTTTATTGATTTTAACTGAAAAGAGGTAGAATTTTTCTTGAATAAATAAAGTTTGAAGAGTTTATCACTGAGGCACATTCTTTGATAAAAATCAATAATTGTTAATACCTATAAATGCAATCCTAATGTTAAAAATCAAAAGGTTGGCCATAACTCAATGTATTATATAACATATAAACAAATAAAAAGATCATCTGTCTAATCTATGTCATTGAACATACAGTAATAGTTCAGAAAAATAATTACTGTACTAGGTATTATTTAATACTCTCTGAGGGCAGGGAAAACCTCCAAAAAACTTATAAAAAGATAATATTATTTTACTACAATTATTAAATAAAACATACACCCATGTCAAACAAGAGCCATATTTTAATTCAAATTTATTACTTATTTTTCCCCAGGGGACATAAGAAAAGTATAGAATTAACCTCTCGCCATACAGTTTATGATAACAAATTTTAGTTTAATTATTATTTGAATCTTAACCATATTTCTATACCTTGGCCATACCTGTAATCCTGGGACTCAGAGTACAAATTTGTATCTGTTATCAGCTATACCGATATCAGCTGTCAGACCTTCCATGCTTGTACCTGAAAGTATTACTGTGTTGAAAGTGATATTGTGCCAGGCTAATATTGTCACTCTTGTCATGATGAGTTGTCAGTTTCTCATTGCTAAAACAACCTGAAATAATGAAAATGAAAATTTAATGATATATTTTTGAAGTTACTATTGCTGATTGTTTTATAAGAATTCAATGGCAGTATTAAATAGTAATCATGCATCACTTCATTTGTACAACAACACGATATGTTAAATCACAATGAATATTGCATCATAGTATGTCATGAAAATTAAGTGGAGATTGCCAACTTGGTGTTCTTGACATCCTAATCTCGAATTATGAAGAGTAATGAATAGTAATGGCTTTTCTGTACGAGTAACAAACATGCCCCAGTTTCTTGTTTTGTCCAAAATTGTATATGTTTATACATATAAACTTTTTGTAACAACACATGCATTCCCAATACATCACACATACCAAATTTATTACCAATATCACCAGCTGCTCATTGTTGTCATGGGTTTTCATAGTATTCAAGGAATCACTGCCTTGTTCACTGTATGCATTAAGTTTGACAATAACCCCCATGAAGTTAGGGGACCTTTAGTCTAGTTCCTACATGTATGCGGTATCGTTACCATTACACCTCCACTAGTTGGAGACCATGTTGGCATCCAGACTAGGGGACCTTTCCCCTGTCTTGCCTTAATAATCATAGGTCACAGGTAGAATGTAAGTAACATAATGTTGTTCAGCCCAGGCTTCAATGAGCACTGGCTGATAGTGTGCCATGAATGTCTGTATTTTACAGACTACATAAGGTTTTAGGATACGGTAACTTACGTAATCGATATAAAGTGAAAAATTAACTCTTTTAAACTTGCCAGTTACAACAATGATATTCCTTTCTGATCTTTAAGTTTCCATTTAGTTGGTGGATAGTTCCATCATTTCAAAACATCTGTGATAATTAAAGAAAGACAAACTTTATCATTAGTATTTGAATGCTACATGATTTTATGACAAAATCCAATATGCCCCCAATGTCCCTACTGAATGCAGTGGTGTGTGGAAAGTTAGACCAGAAGTAATGGAGGTGGGCTTTTTATGGCAATGCTGCAAAGGGGCTTGATGTCTTGAATAAATGCTTGTCATTGGGGCTACACCCATTTCTGCCTGGGCAGAGATTAATTGTATACCTTCTTCAGTGCTTAGGTCAACTTATTTTATAGTACCCCTTAACTATATGAAAATAGTAAACAGCTAAAGTATAAAAGGAATAGTGTTAACTCTTAGAGTACTCAGTTGGTCACACAGTGCATGTCAACAATAACAAAAACCTACTAACAAAATGGAAATTGGTGAGTTTGGTTTATTTGGTTTTAATAATTGTACATATGTAACAGATAAAAAGTGCATTTTATTTTTGTTGGGAGTTTGAATTTAGTAGTGTAAACTGCCATTTAATAGGTAAACTTTGTTCTTATATGAGGCTCAGTGTTTGGAATTCTGTGATAGAACAAGTTATATCATTTGCATAACAAAAGATGTGTTGCAATATAAAAGCAGGATCCTGCATGAGATGCCAATCAGAAAGTGCAGTGGCTGATACATTTGTATCATGTACTGTCTTTTTTCTGTCAGTGCAATTTTTAACCTGAAAATATTTCAGAATGAATTCAGAATATCTCTATAGCAAGATTCTCAGACAGTCAATAGATGGTTCAGTTTAATTTTGTTATGTTTGATGCATGCATTAAAAGTTAACAGACCATAGAGGTGAAAGTATACTGACCTGAGTTTATCCATCATAGTTTCAATATGGAAGTGAAAGTTTTGAAATAAGAAAAGTCTTGCATATTTTAGTACACGTATTCTACACCTACAAAACACCCATTTCCGTCTGGGCTAGCTCCAAATGTGTAGTTTAGCAAATAAGGAAGCTGCTTTAATAAAATTCATACTGTATTACCAATCATAAGTACAACAGTTTTGATCAAAGTTTTTGTGAAATTTTGCAATGTTTGCAGATAGTACATTTATATCCCTCCATTAGGACTATGAATAAATGCTTACTGACTTGTCCTGTTTACTGACCATGACTGAATTTTGACAACATTGTTGATGCAACTGACTAATTCAGTTTGAAAGTACATGTGTTTGTGGGGTAGAAAGCTTTTTTCAAGACTTGTTCGACTGCATATTTTCATGATTTCAGACTTTTAAAGAAAATAGTGTAGGAATTTTTAAGATAATCAAGCTTATAATTTGCTGAGTCATTGTGTATAAAAAAGGAACAGATCAATGATCAACTATTGTCTGAAATTTGAACAGAGTAAAGCAAACAAGCCTTAGGATTAGATTGCTTATTAGATGCTTTGGCCAACCAAAAGAGTTTGGTTACCCCCAAAAGAGAATTGCCCTGTAATTTGACACCTGCAAAAACCCTGAGAATGCCATTTTTAGGTTCTACGGACCAATGAACTAGCCTGACCCACTTTAATACAGTAACATTGTATGCAAATTATATGAAAAGAGAAGAATATACTCATATTGTCATCAGGTGGAAAGGCGTCTCACTTACCATGCAAATTATTGGTGAATATAGGGAAAGTTTTGTCATGATTAGCTGATTGCAAGAGTATTATTACACTGTCATCGTGTAGAAAGGTGTCTCACCTACCATATCAATTATTGCAAGAGTATTATTACGCTGTCGTCGTGTACAAGGTGCATCACCTACATGTACCATATCAATTATTGCAAGAGTGTTACACACTGTCATCGTGTAGAAAGGTGCCTCACCTACCGTATCAATTATTGCAAGAGTGTTAGTACACTGTCATCGTGTAGAAAGGTGCCTCACCTTCCATCAATAAAACATTTAAACATAACTTACTGATAATAAGGAAAAGTTCTGTCATAAGCTTGATTGCAAAGTCATAGTTTTAATTGTTGTGTTGTAATTTTATGTCTATGTATATAATAGATTACTACCCTAACATCGGGGTTAGGTTCAGTTCAAATTTGGGTCAAAATTTGCATGTGAAAACAGATGTCTTTTGGAGCTTAACAAATGTTGGCTGAGAAGAAAGAGAATAATCCTATGTACTTCTTATAGCTCCACTGATCGTTAACTTTAATGCAATGACCTGGTATTGAATCTCCTCACCTTGACCATAGACCCTCCACGTTGGTGGAGGGTCTATGCCTTGACATTGACACTATATACATCATACATGACTGAAATACAATTTCATTTATGTATTTTTAAAAAGTATAGATGAAGTAGTAAACTTATCAATGTTTTACAAACTGGCATTCAATGTACACATTAACAGAAACAGGAAAAGCACATTTTGTCAGACATACATAGAGGACAGGATGTTTCTTTTTGCATAACAATAAAATTTCACCCTTTCTTTGTCCACACAATTTCAAAAACCACATCTGGAGAGGACTTGGCAATATTAAACTATACACCATTTATAGTTGAATAGAATAATAAAAGACATCCAGAAAATTTCAAGTAATTAGGAGTCCATTCTGATGACAATTGTTTGAAAGTCAAACTTTAAAGAGGAAATTATGGTTCATATTTCTTTGTAGTAGCTTGATCAAAATCGTGTGCAAAGAATTTAAAAAGATTCTTTGGTTCTGGTTACCCGACCACACCTAGTTTTTCATGCCAACCCTAAACTTTTTTTCACATAGTCGAGAAAAAATGATAAAATCACGAAAATTGTGTCTTGCAAGAAATAGTGGATGTGGAAACTGACAGTGACATCAACGTAAAAAGACAATATAAAATTTGTTCTTCCAACCAATAACACAGAGACCATATGGAAAACAATGGAAAACATAACTACCTGAACTACACACTCGCATATGAAAAAAATATTATATATATATAAAAAATAAAATAAAAAATCTGCCTACCCCACCTATTCTAAAATGGAACTACATAATTTGTTTTTGTTAGGCCTTACTTATGTACCAGAGATTACTTGCACTGGTGCACATGCATACTAGTGGTATTGCACTGCAGTGCAATACCGCAAGCATTATTATATACCTGTATGCAAATGATATGTAAATGAAGACATTCATTCGTTCTACACAATAGTCCATGATCGTATAGTATAATTTTTATGGAAATTTGTTGTTTTGGATAAACATATGCAATAATAACAGAACCCCCATGCCACGAATCCTGCAAGTGAGAACCATGTATTCTTAGTGTTTTGCAGCAAGATTCACTGGAACACAACAGAAATAATGTTCAATATCTGAATGTGAATCTGATGCTATTTTCTCTTGTTATTCTACTTACAGAACACGGTAAACTTTCTGATGATAGCGTCAACACCCTCAATGTAAGTGACATTGATTTGATGCAGGAATTGACAGTTGACCAAAAATTCCTCAAAGATGCCGTGGATGTCATCTTCAAAGAAGGAGTGATCAAAGCAAGAGATCATAAAACAAAAGGTAGATATAAACATACATCTTGTCCTGTAGGTCCTAGATTGTGTCTGTAATCTCTACAAAGTAAACACCTAAATCAATGCTTAGTTGTTTTTGGCTGTATGGTTACATGTTCTGAGTAGGAGTGCTGGTTGGTGCTGCCAGCATGGCTACAACTCTTCTGTCTGCAATATCATTATTGTACCACATACGGGTCAGCAAGAGGCTTGAGCTACACATATCTTTTTGGCTAAGTTAATGTACAAAGTTAATGTACCAAATTAATGTACAAAGTTAATGTACAAAGTTAATGTACAAAGTTAATGTACAAAATTAATATACAAAATTAATGTACAAAGTTAATGTACAAAATTAATGTACAAAGTTAATGTACAAAATTAATATACAAAATTAATGTACAAAATTAATGTACAAAATTAATGTACAAAGTTAATATACAAAATTAATGTACAAAATTAATGTACAAAGTTAATGTACAAAATTAATATACAAAGTTAATGTACAAAGACTTTGTACATTAACTTTGTACATTAATTTTGTACATTAACATTGTACATTAACTTAGCCAAAAATACAAAATTAATGTACAAAGTTAATATACAAAACTAATGTACAAAATTAATGTACAAAGTTAATGTACAAAATTAATATACGAAAATACCATGAGAAACATGGATATATAGGAATAGATGACCATGAAATTTGTATTCTTGACCCAATTAATGCAACAGAACAGAATAATAATTATTTTAGAAATGTATCCATAACATTATGAATTTAGAGAAATTGCAGATACTTTGGATTACACAGATTATTAGCTACATGTACAGTTCACAGACATTTTCGTTTATAATTACGATATCCTAAAAAATAGAATATAAAGATTATGAAAACTAGGTAGAGACTAAATGTTCAGGAAGCTAATTGATGAAGCAGGAAATAGTTAGTACAGCTTATTAAGTCACTTATTCTAATGTTGTAGACACTGCTATCCTTGAAACTTTAGAAGAAATCAACTTCTGAATGTCTTCAATTCTTAAGTTAAATATACTTATGAGAAATTGAAAGTAGACAAATAATGAAAATGTTTACCCTTTCTGGAATTTCTAGCAGTATGGCTGTCATCAGTAGCCTTCTGTTTGCTAGTGCTGTGTTGAATTCTTAATTTGTTATGAGGCCAACAATAAGGGCTTATTATAGTGTATGTATTTTTCATTGTAATTCCATGGGACTTTGAATATGGAGTAGTCCGTGAAGTGATATCACGATTCATTGACAACAAGCATAATAAAACGGCATTGATAATAGATCACTTTTGAAGGCATCAAGAGTAGTGTGAAAGGAATATGAAATTGAAAATTGGAAAGTTCATGTTTTAATGTCCATAATGTTTCCTTTACTTTGGGTTTTTAAAACTACTTATCAATATGGAACATGCAAACCTGCTATTTTGAATATCTTGAATGGTGCATTATGGGAAATGTAGTGTCAATATCAAATTGATCACTTTCAGACAATGTGTCAATTGTTTGTAACTACAATGATCTCCATGTCGTCTTGGTTACCCAGACCCGTGCAGCAGGCATGTTCTGATTATCCCAGATGAAGTATTGCATTAATTAGAAATAATCCCAAGGTTTTTTGCATCTGAGCATGCTCAGTTTAGAAAATCTCCCAGTCAGGAACTGGTACCAGCTACATGTAGTATATTGATTTTTGTTGAAAACGGTTACACTATCTGATTTGTACAATGTAAATATTTAGTAACAAACCTTTCTACATTTTCTTATTTTCATGTTAGTTGTGGATTACTATGAACCAGACCAACTTCGACAACTCTTTGACTTCAAGATCAAAGATGATGGAGAAAATTCAGAAACATTACTACAGTTGCTGAGAGACACATTCAAATATAGTGTCTTACCAGGTAAAGAGGACTTCTAAGTAATCATACTACAGTCACTACATTTTAGTTTTTTATTTGGAAAAAAGGGAAAGATGGTGATGTTATTTCTGCAATTGTTGTACACGAAGTGTGAACACAAAAAATGAAGTATGCACATGGTTCCGTATAACTTCAACAAACTATCTTTGTCTAGATTTAGAAAAACATATTTTGCATATGAGTTGGAAGAACAGGAAACCATTAAAAAAATTATGTAAATGAGATAGGATGGAATGTTGGTTGCAGAGGTCTCCTTTTTATGACTGTAGATGACATGCCTTCAATAAGTACAACACGTGTATGTAGAACACACTGTAACTTTTTAAAAGCCCAATGTTGAATTCCATGTTCTTGAATTAGTACTCATATCAGTGGCACCATGAAGATAGTAGATAGAATCATTCATTTGTTCAGGACCAAATTCTATATCTCTGCCAGAAAACTGTTTTCGCACCCAAAGTATCATCCTAATCTGACACAAACTTTTAACAAGTGTACACCAGAAGATGATGAAGAATAGTTTTAATTCCAAAAAAACTTGTCAACCAGTTAAGCTTGAATAAATCCCGCCAAGGCTATAGAAAAAGAGTTGTTTGGCAGAGCTATAGAAAATGGTTGTCTATAAGAAAAGAATAGTTTCAACTGTAGGGCTCCACTCACTGATAAGTTAGCACTATCTGAGAACCTGGCCTTGAATCATGGGCCTTTAACTGAGTTGTTTCATCCACATATGAACAAGAAAATTTGGTTACTGCCATGATTGAATTCATCCAGAGGGTCACAGTGACATAAATGTAATAAAATGCAGCCCTGAATGCTCGATACTGTCTAGATTTATCTTGCATAAATTTTTATCTGTCAGAAAGTTGGACACAATGTCCTACGTGCAAAACAGTTCAGTTAATGAAAACATTACAACAGGCCATTCTTGAATTTTTGGTACTAGAGTATATACAAATCATATTGTGCTGTACGTGTAATAGTAAATATTACCAACTTAATTGAGACACAATCTTTTTCTTTTTCAGCAAATCCAAGATTTTTTAATCAGCTATTTTCAGGTCAGGACTCCTATGGTCTTGTTGGTCAGTGGTTGACAGATTGCATTAATTCATCAGCGTAAGTAAACAAAATATCACTCAATCACTCTTACAGTCTTGTACGTAATCCTCTTTCAAGGGGAGGAGGGTATTTATTTGTACACAACAAACAAAGTGGGGAAAAACAGGATTGAGACACCATTTTGAATGACAATAAGTACTTAGTATGTTAAACTAATCTGGTTTTCTTGTTATTTTTGGCTTGAGAGGAGTATAGAATTAGCTCACAGTATTGTTTTGTTTAGTTTTGCTGCCAATAGCAAATATCTCAGTACACCCAAAGAAATAATGTCATCAAATTGTTCGTTTTGATTGACTAAATGCTATTCTACTTTGTTTATGGCTGCATTTACAAAACTTCGTTCAGATATCATCACAGCCTAGTCTATTTAAAGTATACTTAAAATGTACTTGCCATTGACAAGTATACTTTTAGTGTAGAATAAGTATACATTCAGTATACTTTTTACCATACTAGTATTTGTTATCTGCCAATATTTTTCAGGTATTAGATAACACAAGTAATTTATCATATGAAATATAAATGCAGACAAACTTTGGACTTTGCCCCTTTTGATGAAATAGTATCATGAACAAAGCAGTACTTCTTAGCTAGACTGTTGGTCGTCATAACTACAGATGTACAATATATAATTGCTAGACTCAAACAGTCCACCTAATACAATAGTCAGTAGTCATAAAATACTAACATAGAAATATGCACATTTTAAATAAAATACTAACATAGAAATATGCACATTTTAAATAAAATACTAACATAGAAATATGCACATTTTAAATAAAATACTAACATAGAAATATGCACATTTTAAATAAAATACTAACATAGAAATATGCACATTTTAAATAAAATACTAACATAGAAATATGCACATTTTAAATAAAATACTAACATAGAAATATGCACATTTTAAATAAAATAGTAACATAGAAATATGCACATTTTAAATAAAATACTAACATAGAAATATGCACATTTTAAATAAAATACTAACATAGAAATATGCACATTTTAAATAAAATACTAACATAGAAATATGCACATTTTAAATAAAATACTAACATAGAAATATGCACATTTTAAATAAAATACTAACATAGAAATATGCACATTTTAAATAAAATACTAACATAGAAATATGCACATTTTAAATAAAATACTAACATAGAAATATGCACATTTTAAATAAAATACTAACATAGAAATATGCACATTTTAAATAAAATACTAACATAGAAATATGCACATTTTAAATAAAATACTAACATAGAAATATGCACATTTTAAATAAAATACTAACATAGAAATATGCACATTTTAAATAAAATACTAACATAGAAATATGCACATTTTAAATAAAATACTAACATAGAAATATGCACATTTTAAATAAAATACTAACATAGAAATATGCACATTTTAAATAAAATAGTAACATAGAAATATGCACATTTTAAATAAAATAGTAACATAGAAATATGCACATTTTAAATAAAATAGTAACACAGAAATATGCACATTTTAAATAAAATACTAACATAGAAATATGCACATTTTAAATAAAATACTAACATAGAAATATGCACATTTTAAATAAAATAGTAACATAGAAATATGCACATTTTAAATAAAATAGTAACATAGAAATATGCACATTTTAAATAAAATACTAACACAGAAATATGCACATTTTAAATAAAATAGTAACATAGAAATATACACATTTTAAATAAAATAGTAACATAGAAATATGCACATTTTAAATAAAATACTAACATAGAAATATGCACATTTTAAATAAAATACTAACATAGAAATATGCACATTTTAAATAAAATACTAACATAGAAATATGCACATTTTAAATAAAATACTAACATAGAAATATGCACATTTTAAATAAAATACTAACGTAGAAATATGCACATTTTAAATAAAATAGTAACATAGAAATATACACATTTTAAATAAAATAGTAACACAGAAATATACACATTTTAAATAAAATAGTAACATAGAAATATGCATATTTTAAATAAAATACTAACGTAGAAATATGCACATTTTAAATAAAATACTAACATAGAAATATACACATTTTAAATAAAATAGTAACATAGAAATATGCACATTTTAAATAAAATACTAACACAGAAATATGCACATTTTAAATAAAATACTAACATAGAAATATGCACATTTTAAATAAAATACTAACATAGAAATATGCACATTTTAAATAAAATACTAACATAGAAATATGCACATTTTAAATAAAATACTAACATAGAAATATGCACATTTTAAATAAAATAGTAACAGAAATATACACATTTTAAATAAAATAGTAACATAGAAATATGCACATTTTAAATAAAATACTAACATAGAAATATGCACATTTTAAATAAAATAGTAACATAGAAATATGCACATTTTAAATAAAATAGTAACATAGAAATATGCACATTTTAAATAAAATAGTAACATAGAAATATGCACATTTTAAATAAAATACTAACATAGAAATATGCACATTTTAAATAAAATAGTAACATAGAAATATACACATTTTAAATAAAATAGTAACATAGAAATATACACATTTTAAATAAAATACCAACATAGAAATATGCACATTTTAAATAAAATACTAACATAGAAATATGCACATTTTAAATAAAATACCAACATAGAAATATACACATTTTAAATAAAATACTAACATAGAAATATACACATTTTAAATAAAATACTAACATAGAAATATACACATTTTAAATAAAATAGTAACATAGAAATATGCACATTTTAAATAAAATAGTAACATAGAAATATGCACATTTTAAATAAAATACTAACATAGAAATATGCACATTTTAAATAAAATAGTAACATAGAAATATGCACATTTTAAATAAAATAGTAACATAGAAATATGCACATTTTAAATAAAATAGTAACATAGAAATATGCACATTTTAAATAAAATACTAACATAGAAATATGCACATTTTAAATAAAATACTAACATAGAAATATGCACATTTTAAATAAAATACCAACATAGAAATATGCACATTTTAAATAAAATACTAACATAGAAATATGCACATTTTAAATAAAATACTAACATAGAAATATACACATTTTAAATAAAATACCAACATAGAAATATGCACATTTTAAATAAAATACTAACATAGAAATATGCACATTTTAAATAAAATACCAACATAGAAATATACACATTTTAAATAAAATACTAACATAGAAATATGCACATTTTAAATAAAATACTAACACAGAAATATGCACATTTTAAATAAAATAGTAACATAGAAATATGCACATTTTAAATAAAATAGTAACACAGAAATATGCACATTTTAAATAAAATACTAACATAGAAATATGCACATTTTAAATAAAATACCAACATAGAAATATGCACATTTTAAATAAAATAGTAACATAGAAATATGCACATTTTAAATAAAATACTAACATAGAAATATACACATTTTAAATAAAATACTAACATAGAAATATGCACATTTTAAATAAAATACTAACATAGAAATATACACATTTTAAATAAAATAGTAACATAGAAATATGCACATTTTAAATAAAATACTAACATAGAAATATGCACATTTTAAATAAAATAGTAACATAGAAATATGCACATTTTAAATAAAATACTAACATAGAAATATACACATTTTAAATAAAATACTAACATAGAAATATACACATTTTAAATAAAATACTAACACAGAAATATACACATTTTAAATAAAATACTAACATAGAAATATACACATTTTAAATAAAATAGTAACATAGAAATATGCACATTTTAAATAAAATACTAACATAGAAATATGCACATTTTAAATAAAATACTAACATAGAAATATGCACATTTTAAATAAAATACTAACATAGAAATATACACATTTTAAATAAAATACTAACATAGAAATATACACATTTTAAATAAAATACTAACACAGAAATATACACATTTTAAATAAAATACTAACATAGAAATATGCACATTTTAAATAAAATAGTAACACAGAAATATACACATTTTAAATAAAATAGTAACATAGAAATATACACATTTTAAATAAAATAGTAACATAGGAATATACACATTTTAAATAAAATAGTAACACAGAAATATGCACATTTTAAATAAAATAGTAACATAGAAATATGCACATTTTAAATAAAATACTAACATAGAAATATACACATTTTAAATAAAATACTAACATAGAAATATGCACATTTTAAATAAAATACTAACATAGAAATATGCACATTTTAAATAAAATACTAACATAGAAATATACACATTTTAAATAAAATACTAACATAGAAATATGCACATTTTAAATAAAATACTAACATAGAAATATGCACATTTTAAATAAAATACTAACATAGAAATATGCACATTTTAAATAAAATACTAACATAGAAATATACACATTTTAAATAAAATACTAACATAGAAATATGCACATTTTAAATAAAATACTAACATAGAAATATGCACATTTTAAATAAAATACTAACACAGAAATATGCACATTTTAAATAAAATACTAACATAGAAATATGCACATTTTAAATAAAATACTAACATAGAAATATACACATTTTAAATAAAATACTAACATAGAAATATACACATTTTAAATAAAATAGTAACATAGAAATATACACATTTTAAATAAAATACTAACATAGAAATATACACATTTTAAATAAAATACTAACATAGAAATATACACATTTTAAATAAAATACTAACATAGAAATATGCACATTTTAAATAAAATACTAACATAGAAATATGCACATTTTAAATAAAATACTAACACAGAAATATGCACATTTTAAATAAAATACTAACATAGAAATATGCACATTTTAAATAAAATACTAACATAGAAATATGCACATTTTAAATAAAATAGTAACATAGAAATATGCACATTTTAAATAAAATACTAACATAGAAATATGCACATTTTAAATAAAATAGTAACATAGAAATATGCACATTTTAAATAAAATAGTAACATAGAAATATGCACATTTTAAATAAAATAGTAACATAGAAATATGCACATTTTAAATAAAATAGTAACATAGGAATATGCACATTTTAAATAAAATACTAACATAGAAATATGCACATTTTAAATAAAATACCAACATAGAAATATACACATTTTAAATAAAATACTAACACAGAAATATGCACATTTTAAATAAAATACTAACATAGAAATATGCACATTTTAAATAAAATACTAACATAGAAATATACACATTTTAAATAAAATACTAACATAGAAATATGCACATTTTAAATAAAATAGTAACATAGAAATATGCACATTTTAAATAAAATACTAACATAGAAATATGCACATTTTAAATAAAATACTAACATAGAAATATACACATTTTAAATAAAATACTAACATAGAAATATGCACATTTTAAATAAAATACTAACATAGAAATATGCACATTTTAAATAAAATAGTAACATAGAAATATGCACATTTTAAATAAAATAGTAACATAGAAATATGCACATTTTAAATAAAATACTAACATAGAAATATGCACATTTTAAATAAAATAGTAACATAGAAATATGCACATTTTAAATAAAATACTAACATAGAAATATACACATTTTAAATAAAATACCAACATAGAAATATGCACATTTTAAATAAAATAGTAACATAGAAATATACACATTTTAAATAAAATACTAACGTAGAAATATGCACATTTTAAATAAAATAGTAACATAGAAATATGCACATTTTAAATAAAATACTAACATAGAAATATACACATTTTAAATAAAATACTAACATAGAAATATGCACATTTTTCATAAAATACTAACATAGAAATATGCACATTTTAAATAAAATACTAACATAGAAATATGCACATTTTAAATAAAATACTAACATAGAAATATACACATTTTAAATAAAATACTAACATAGAAATATGCACATTTTAAATAAAATACTAACATAGAAATATGCACATTTTAAATGAAATACTAACATAGAAATATGCACATTTTAAATAAAATAGTAACATAGAAATATGCACATTTTAAATAAAATAGTAACATAGGAATATGCACATATTAAATAAAATACTAACATAGGAATATACACATTTTAAATAAAATAGTAACATAGAAATATGCACATTTTAAATAAAATAGTAACATAGAAATATGCACATTTTAAATAAAATAGTAACATAGAAATATGCACATTTTAAATAAAATAGTAACATAGAAATATGCACATTTTAAATAAAATACTAACATAGGAATATACACATTTTAAATAAAATACTAACATAGAAATATACACATTTTAAATAAAATACTAACATAGAAATATGCACATTTTAAATAAAATACTAACATAGAAATATGCACATTTTAAATGAAATACTAACATAGAAATATGCACATTTTAAATAAAATAGTAACATAGGAATATGCACATTTTAAATAAAATACTAACATAGAAATATGCACATTTTAAATAAAATACCAACATAGAAATATACACATTTTAAATAAAATACTAACATAGAAATATACACATTTTAAATAAAATACCAACATAGAAATATGCACATTTTAAATAAAATACCAACATAGAAATATGCACATTTTAAATATATTAATGTTACTGTCTAAAATTACCAAATGGAGTACTATAGAAACAAATCAAGTTTGTCATATTGTATGTGTTAAAAGTGGCGCAAGCTCAGTTTGTAAGCTCTTTACTCCAGTGAAAATATGGTCATAAAGCCTTTATTAAACTATTCTAGTATAGTGTTAATGTCAGTGCATGCCTTCAGTGATATTTAAATTCTTCTCTGGCATTGTTACTACATTTGATGGTGCTGTAGAACATTCCTTGACATTTTTGTACGTATACAAAATTAAGTAATTTGATAATTTATCAGTTTTATCATGTAATATGTATAACCAAGTTTGATTCCAGTCAGTTTGAAGGGATTATTCAGTATGCCTTTAAATATTCTGCAAACAGTACGCCTTAAGAATGTATAAATTCAGTGTCTATGCAATTTGACAAACTCTACTAAAGATGTTTTCCAAAAGTTGACAATACTTACCTTTATAGAAATAGACTGTTGTTTGATTTAATTCACTAAAACATGTTTTCTTGCCCAGAAGGGGGCCAGAAGGACATCATGATTAGTTCTACATATGGAAATGACCATCCATATTTGGAATGTTGAAATCCATATATGGAATGTTTTGATCCATATATGGTAAGTATAGATAGATCCATATATGGCAACATTTGTTTTGTGATTGATTTTTTCATCTCTTTCATTCCTCTTTCCTGTTCCATTAAATTTGACTTTCTCCTATTTTTTTTTGCTAATTACAAAGGTACACATATGAAGTAGCCCCCCTGTTTGTACTCATGGAACATGAAGTTATCAAACGATTACGTGAAAGTATTGGTTATGTCAGCGGAGATGGAGTCTTTTGTCCAGGTACGTTGTTTTGTTTGCTAGAAAACAAAAACGTAAATATATAGTGGCTAAATTGCCCCTTTGTACATGAAAACAATGTACCAGTCAGATTATTAGTAAAAATTAATATCTAAGAGTTAGCTGAAGACTAGAATCGAATCGAGTAGTGAAAATATATAAGCTTACAGTACACATCATGGTATATAGACCTCAACAAAATCCCCAAAATATTATACTGGCACACAAAAAAACAAGCTATTAAACCAGAATCAAAAGTAATCAATGTTTTTATTATGTAAATTTTGAATTTGGAGAAACAGCTTATTACAAATATATTGGAAATTTGATAAAGGAAACTTGTGTAAGCATGTGAAATTTTCATTCTTACAAATTAAATCAGGACTTCACTATCTCCCTCTCTTGAGTGGAAATTACATTATGGTAGTACATGTTTTTAAATACCAAAGTCCTCTATCATACAGATTAACTAATATATCTAAACAGCAGTTTGCAGGAGAATTTGTCTCATTTTGAAAGGTTTTTACATTCTATGATACAAACTGATCGATTTTCAACTAATTAGTGTATCAAGTTACCATCCGACGACATTCACAAACAATGTGTACATGATTCATGACCTGTGTGTTTCTCAGAGCACAGAAAAAATGCTGAAAACAACACCCAGAAGCTAGTGCTCTGAATAGCAGTTTAAAGTTCCCGCATTTGCATAGATTACCCATAATCCTCTTTGTATAGGGTAGTTCTGTGTTTAATGTACATGTGTGTGTCAGTGTATTTTTTAATGCAAATATTGTATATTTGCCTTCTGGACATTGTGTTAAAGATTATAGCCTATGGCTCAACAATTTAAGTCAATAATAATACTACTACTACTAAATAAACTAAGGTAAACTGCCATTGAAGTATTTGTTTATCATATCCATAAAGCTGCTGGTATTATATTCTATAAATACAGAAATAAACATTCCGGCACTAATTGTTGCATGCAAATGTAACCTTTTACATATATCCTCCAGCAATGATATGAAGTGCAAGCTAGAATGTTGGAAAAATTTATATTTTAATATTACATGTATTTTTAATTATTATAATACTGTACAAAGAAGTATAGCTGTGTATGCTTTTCAATCAATCAATCAATCAATCAATCAATCAATCAATCAATCAATCAATCAATCAATCAATCAATCAATCAATCAATCAATCAATCTTTAGTGCATAACAACATGCCATAGCAAGCATGGTAAAGCATACAAAAATAACATACAGAAATAAAGTGAATACAATACAATCCTATAGCCAGCTACTGGAGAACTGTAGGGTCCTTTCCAAGGGCCAAGTTCATTTTGATTATTTGTCCTATTAAAATTAAGTTATGATGATGTTTAGAACATTTTTACCATCAATCATGGTCACATGATTAATGATTGACAGTTAGGTGACAGTGCACTGACCTAGGTCTTTCTAATAGTTCAGCAGAGTTTATTTAAAGTGCAATGTTGTCCAGTGATTGTATAGGGAGTGATATGCCTTGTTAGGTCAAAATAGTGGTATACTTTAACACAGACAATGACACTGCAATGTAACTGATAGGCATACTGAACTCTTTAGGTATTAAAATCAAGTACATTTATATACTAAGGCAAAATAAAAAAAAATGTATTTCCGATACCATGCCTTACCCTAAGCATTTCTTAAAGATTTTGAAAAACATGCAAAATTATTTATGTTTTTAACATTCATGTACATCTGTTTTCTTCCCCAGTGAGGCCTGTACATATTTCATCAAACTATCACAGAAGGGGTATTCTGCCTGGTGTTTGGTTTTGGGTCGAAGCAATATTTTTCAAAAATAAAAAGATAAAATAAAATGTAGTAAAATCCCAACCTTCCTACCCTATTCTCTGAGGCCATGTTATCGGAAACAGACATTTTTTGTCACCTAACCTATGATATTAGATTCAACATTATGTAATCACAATATAAACAATAGCTGTTATTGGTCTGAATAGAATCACACCATAGATACATCACATAGGCTCAAGGACTTGTATCAAAATGTAATATAAATTGATAATTTTTTTCAAAATTTTGTTTTTGAAATCTATTGTATTTTTTGGACATGCTGTCATAATTCCAGTGGTGTTTAAAACCAAACTGTAATCATCTCCAAGAATGGCTATAAAAAATGTAGTTTGCAGATAATAGTTAGATTTTGAAAGAAAAATAATTCAGGTTTTTTTGTTGGAATAAAATATTGCGTATTTTGTTGACATACTGTTGTCATTTTCAGTGATTTCGACTTCCAAATTTGAACCTTGAGTGATTTATTTTTGACAGGTGGCTCCATTGCCAATATGTATGGTATGAATCTAGCAAGGTACAACAAATATGGAGATGATGTGAAAACAAAAGGCCTGTTTGGTTTACCTAGACTAATCAGCTATACATCAGAACATGTAAGTTTTACTCACTTTTTCTGTCAAAATATCTCTGTATACTAGTATTCAAGCTGCAATGGTTCAAATTACTTGCAAACAAGTTAATTTTATTGATATAATTACAGATATTATTTGATATTATTCTATTTCAGTGAGACATATTGCCATTTAGTTTTTCATTCCCAAACTTCAATATCTGTAATGGGGGTGTTTTTGGCTCCGGACCCAATACTAGGTTGGGGAACGGTGGATAGTAAGAGGGAGAGAGAGATGTTACTCCATTTGTGGCAAAATCGGAATATCTTTATTTCCAAAGGAGAATTAACTAAAAGCTAGAGATTACAGGAAGTGAATAACACTTGATATTGGTATTTATAAGGTATATACGCTTGTGTCTGTGTGGATAGATATGTACAACACCTGATGTATATATAAACATTGTCCCCTGAATGCAGTTATTGTGGCTTTATACCCTTTAGGTGTCAAAATGTTGACACAGTATTTGACATGTAATCCTCAATAGCTTTTTAAGTGTTTATTTCTACAAAAGGAAGGCTACAGTAAAAACAACTGTAGTCATGCAAGAAATCTTTCAATAATTTTAAAAATATATTCATGAAAGTTAATCGTTAAGTGTAGATTCACATTCATTTGTTTGACTCATTTTTATTTTTGTTTCAGTCGCATTATTCAATCAAAAAGGGAGCAAGTTTTCTTGGTTTTGGAACAGACAATGTGTGTTTGGTTAAATGTGATGAAAGGTAAGCTAAAAATGATAAAGAACAGTCTATTTCCACTGTTTGGTATTTTATTCTGAATTCATTCCGATGAATATCTAAAGTGTACTGACACTACAAACTTTACCTAACATCATAATGTTATGAAAAATTTGATATCTGAATATTTTGATTTCTGTTTTTGAACTGAATATTCAAATTCTACTTAAACAGCAAATTAAGATATCAGACGTGATACTATGTCTGTATTTGTTATAGATATGTATGATAATGCATAAATATATTTATAACAGAAATTATTTTTTAGTAAAATTCAAAATATTTACATCAAAGTAACATATTTACATATTCTCATTGAAATACCCCCTCCATCAACCCCCTCCCCTCCCCCCAAACCTTCCCTTCCCATGAAAAAAAGAAGAATGTTTGACATTTTTCTGGAATTGAAAAATAAACAATGGCATGACCTGCCTACAATTTGAACAAAGCTGTGTGACAGCGACTTGCATCCAGACATCCTATGCCTTCTAAGTATGTGTATGACCTCTGGTAACCTTGATTGTGTGCAAAATGAAATGTATCACATTACATTAGCAATGCCTTGAGTGTTTTGGTTGTAACCATGACAGCAAGATCTGCATTGTTTGACTCTACATTTTGTCATTTTTGTCCAGCTGCTCTTTCGAAGAATTTAAGGTGAAAGACCTTTATTTATTGCTGACACACTGTTGTCTCCTGGTATAAATAAAATGCAGTCTGGTGTAAATAAAATGCAGTTTTTAATGTATATTGTGATTGTCAATGATTTATGAATATATGTACACCTATTTGATGTTGTGATGTCATGGAATTTTCCGTAGTTCTGTTTTAACATGGCGGCTACAATAATTACATTCTGTAGCAGAAGACTCTATTTTATTAACAAGTCTGCTGTCATGGAATTTTCCATTGGCACATTTGAACATAGTTGTAAAAAGAAGATGTAGCCACCTTTATATATTACACAATTTTTGTACAATAATTAATGTATACAAAAGTGTTTTCATAAATGATATCTAATAGAAATGTCATCTACTTTATGCAGTATTTATTTTTTGATATTAATATTAACTAAGTATGATTAATAATGATAGATATTAAATTATGTCAGTCAAGTCTTATAATCTTGCCATCTTCAGATATTCATAGGATGGGGACAGAGTGCAAATCTTCATTATTGTTAACAGTGTTTTGATATAGAAATAATACTAAAATAAAATTTTGCTGAAAATGCTCTAGTTTTAGACTTCCTTTATGGCATTTATTTACAATAATATTCAGGTAGGATTTGAAACAATAATATTCAGGTAGGATTTGAAAATACTTGTTTTATTAAAAATTAAAATCTTTGAAAATAGATATTCCACCCAAGTGTGTGAAAATAGCCTGTAATTTTGTCCTTTCATGATATTCCAGATGTTTTCATGTATTCTTTTAGGACATCCTGGACTCCAAGTAACACCATATAAACTGTTGGATTGTCTTGAATTTCTCAGTTACTAGACAAAAAAAAAAAATTTTTGGTAAAATATAATATTTCATAGTTGACACCATTTCTTCACATATAATTGGCATGTTTTTTCTAATGTCACTGATTATCACATTTTAGAAATCTATGTATTTTTAAACAAAACAGAAATGGTGCTGAGGTAGATGTTCTATATGATTTATGACTCTCTACAACAAGTGTGATGTCATGGAATTTTCCGTTGTGACTTTTCAAGTCCTACCTCTCTCTGTACATTGTACAAAAAATGTAGCCAAATATATTTAGACGAACATATTCATTTACAACTCTCTTTAACTAGCGTGATGTCATGGAATTTTCCACTGTAACATTTCAAATCTCCACATCTCAGTATTTGTACAAAAAAAGTCGGTTGTTGAACCGATGGCCTAGTTTCTATTAAGGTAAATATGTCATGCTATATGTTAACAAAAATCTAATTTATTTCCAATTTTTTACATGAAGTGTGTTCACCTTTTACACCAAATTTAGATAATAATGTATATGAAATTATTTGCATGATTTCAGTCGAAAAGTACGTCAAGGAATAATGAATAGTTATGAAAATAAAGTGAGCAAATGGCCACAGATCTATCTTCTTGCAGGATCTGTGACTTGATACACCCATTCACTATCCAAGAGTGTACAGTTCCAACAAGTAGACAGACGGGTAGTTCTAAAATAAGTAGTTTGGAATATTGTAATCGCAGTCACCAAAAGCATGGTAGTTCTGTTTTATTCTAGTCTAGTGTTAATAATCTGTGGCATTGGATATCAACATCTCTATTTATAGAGATAATTCGATACCAGGGGTCGATTAGAATACAATACACAAAGAAAATTAACTGCAAATTACACATTACTTAAAAAATTATCCTTTTACAGTCACACCTCAAAAGGTTCAATTTATTTATTATGGAGAAAATAGCTATCTATCTTTTTTTGTATTTTTTACAGAATTGAAAATTTAGCATTCCATATTACCTATCCCATGCCATGGTTTCCATCCCAATTCCCACAGTACCTATCCCAGGCCATGGTTTCAATCCCAATTCCCACAATACCTATCCCATGCCATGGTTTCCATCCCAATTCTCACAGTACCTATCCCAGGCCATGGTTTCAATCCCAATTCCCACAGTACCTATCCCATGCCATGGTTTCCATCCCAATTCCCACAGTACCTATCCCAGGCCATGGTTTCAATCCCAAATCCCACAGTACCTATCCCATGCCATGGTTTCCATCCCAATTCCCACAGTACCTATCCCAGGCCATGGTTTCAATCCCAATTCCCACAGTACCTATCCCATGCCATGGTTTCCATCCCAATTCCCACATTACTGTAATCTTACCACTTTAGCCATAAGGATTACATAAGAATTCTTTGTTCTGGACCAATTTTGTACAGCTTTGCCAGACAACAGTTTTTTACACCTAAAATTTGTAGTCCTAATCTGAAATAAATGTCTTTAAAACGCTATGTTTAAATCCCCTGGTCATCACATTCGTGTTATCTATCAGTGAAGCCATATGGATTACATAGGATCATTCTTTTGTTCAGGATCAATTTTTTCTACACCTATACCCTCAGACCATTTCTCTATAGTGGTCTGAGCTCTGCGTGACTATAGACCCTACACGAACGTGACATGTCTCTGTCTCTGCCAGCATGTCGTTCAAACAAAGTCAGTAATAATCCCTTTTACACCTTGCTAGAAATTGGATTATCAAACCTAATAGATTCTCTGGCTACGATTAAAATCTTGCTGAGTCACGCAAAATCCGTTACACGGTTATGTAAATGAGTATGTAAATGAACTGACATATGTAAATGAATCTTACATGCGGCTGACCCATGTAGGGTCTATGGCCTGACAGGCCCTGCCAGATAACTGTTTTTAGCACGTACGTTTTCATCCTAACAAAACTGGTCCTCTAAAAGGGTCTATGGCCTGACAGGCCCTACCAGATAAGTGTTTTTAGCACGTACGTTTTCATCCAAACAAAACTGGTCCTCTAAAAGGGTCTATGGCCTGACAGGCCCTACCAGATAAGTGTTTTTAGCACGTACGTTTTCATCCAAACAAAACTGGTCCTCTAAAATAAATATAGCATATCCACTTGTTAACATGTGAACAATACCCACAGACTAAGTACTCTGGTAATCCATCATTTTTATGTGACATGTGACATCAAAACGTAATGTCATTGGCTAAATTTAAGTCTCTTAACAACTAATATCTCTAGCCGTAATGTACCAATAAAAAATAATGAAAGTGGGGTATGCTAAGGTTATCCAAATAAAAAGGTCAGATGGGATCACCTGTTCACATAGAAAACTGAAATACATGATGCAATACAACTTGTTTGCACAGTCTTGTTCCAACAGTCTGAATGCAAATAGTCAAATTTGCAGCCAAGATAAAAACAACATTGTATTCCACAGCGCTATGTCAACTTTGAATCTATTCAGTGGATTTTTTGAGATAAAAACAACATCTGACAATGTGTAATATTTTATTTAAATAAATCAAAGTATCTTGTACACTGTAAAGGATCAAATTGTCAACAAGAAGTTTGTAAAAAAAGTGCATTGACAGATAGTAATTGTTAAGTTCTTTATTTACATGGGCAAAATTTGTTGTGTTTTCATTAACAGGGGTAGAATGATTCCAGAAGACTTAGAAAAGAAAATTATTGAAGCTAAAGAACAGGTTAGTAACTCTATACATGCACAGGCTTTGATGAAGCTCGATCTTTATGAGATAGGAAACTTCACTGAAAAAAATATAGTTTGGAGCAAGCGTGTAGTAGTGTGTGTGGTCTTTATTAAGATTGTTGAGTGTGCATCTTTAGTTTGTTAGTCCCCAACGGTTACCGTCCGGAAGGGGATTTATACGTTGGGTTCTGTCTGTGCACTCAACCTAATATCTCTGGCATACACCAACCAATTTCAACCAAACCTGGTACAAAGGTAACAACATACGTCACTTTGTTTTGTGACTGAATCAAATATGGCCGAATGACGGCCATATTTGTTGTTAAATTTCATAATATGCATGATCATAACTTTGCAGCTATAATACTTAGTGATTCCATTCACAGTGCCTACACCCATACTATCAAATGTGAGCTTTCTTTTAAGACATTGATGAACTTGAAAATGACAGCCATATCTGTGATAAAACAGAGAATATTGCAAGGCTGATGGTGACGCATGCCACGATCCGCTCTGACCAGCATCCTCGCTCAATTTCTTTATATTTATCGGCAATGATTTTACTTTTTGCGTCGGCTTCATGAAAATAACAACGGCCTCGAAAGCACTATGAATATTTCATGGATAATTTTATGCAAAGGAAACATTTCATATCATAAGAAGACTCGTTTTGAATGACCCACAGTTCAGCCTGTCAGCCCGCAAAATAATGATACTGTTGTTATCTAAAAAGGTACATTATTTAGAACTTATTTCCCTTTTACCAAATTGTTTAGTCATATTATGCATTCTATATCTTCCCAATTCCTGTCTTACTTTGAAAAGTAGAATTGTTTGGATTGTAATTGTTTACTGTGTAACAATAGAGTTATGTAAGGAAGTGATTGTGATTTCCCCACTAGGTTGGAAACTTGGGGGGTGGGGGGGGGGTGGAGGGGAATAACCTGAAAGATCCAGGTATTCCTTCCACTTGGCATTTATATAATGGGGTAGTGAGTGAATACACAAGTGGACCCATTCAGGGCTCGAAATTAACTTTTTTCTTTGGTAGTCCTAGGGGGCTACCAATTTCAGAAATTGGTAGCCCAAGAATTGTGACCTGTAGTCCCACATTCCTGAACTGAAAACCAATTTCCTCTATTGGAAATATCTGTGTTATTAAAATACTTTCATGTCCGTAAATCTTCCATCCTCATCACATAATCAGTGGTAGCCTGAGGTGGCTACCAGTTGCAAATTATGGTAGCCCCATGACAAGAATTGGTATTCTGTGGGCATGGGACTACTGTTAATTTCGAGCTCTGCCATTATGGCTGATCTTTCAGACTAGGGATGGGGTGGAGATTATTCTGATATAGTTTATCATAGTGGTAAACTTCACTCAAAGCAGTGACTATATGCAGACAGAGACAGTGTATCCTCCACTGATAGCTAAATTTTATTGCTATAGGTCAAAATAATACAAACTGGTATTTCATGCGAGTCTGTCACCACATATTACAAGACAACTGGTGTGTCACTAGAAATTTTTGCATTCGAGTGCCACATGTTAAATGGGCTTAGAGCACACACTGGATAGAGAGTTCCAATTTTGTTGTCATTTTATTTTTCACAGGGCCATGTTCCTCTTTTTGTGAATGCTACAAGTGGTACAACAGTATTTGGTGCCTTTGACCCACTTGATAAATTAGCTGATATATGTGAAAAACATGAGATATGGCTGCATGTGGATGTAAGTATATTTAGTTTTGTACATTTTCTGTAGTCCTATTCTCACATGACTTGACTCAAAACTGATTCAAACTGACTCAACTCAGTTAATTATTAAGTTAATTGGTTTCTGTCTTGCTTTTGTGTCAAGTTTTGTACATTTTCTATAGTCCTATCCTCACATGACTCTACTCAAAGCTGATTCAAACTGAATCAACTCAGTTAAGTTAACTGATTTCTGCCTTGCTTTTGCATTGGTTCTGAACTGATGTACTTTGAATCAGTTGGAAACTAATCCCCTGCTGTGTTCTCAAACTGATTCAATCAGTAAAAGCACATGTGAGGAGAGGAGGAATGATTATGATTTGATTTCAAACCAATTCAACATTCCATGTGAGGAAAGCATTTATAATGAACGCAATAGTTGATATTTATGTGTTTGTCAAAGTCCATTGCATTAGGTAAATAAAGATGCAACCTTGAGAACTTGTCAGAGTATATACTTGAAATATATCTTGACCTCCAAAGTTGAAATGGATTTGTACAAATAAATAACTGATCTTGATGGCATAAAATATATGCTCTTATAATATCATAACCCAGTATTGCGTACAGTGTAATTCAGTGCAGAGCACATTATGCATTTTCTGTGTCAATTTTCTGTACTAATTGCCCAAATATGGCAAATGGTGTGCTTGTCAATATTTGTTCACTTAGTGAGCTGGCTTTGATTTTTTTCTCACTATCAGTATGCCTTGATATGGGTCTTTGCTGACTGCAATACAACACACAGGCCCTCTTGTAGTTTGGCCCTTCCACTGTGCCCTCCTGTAGTTTGGCCCTTCCACTGTACAATCTCTGGTTGCAAAACCATACCTGGGCTGTAAACTGAAGATCTTGATGGTTGAATAGTTACGTTGACTCATTACTATTCAATGCTTACAAAACTTAAACCATGTACTGTTCTACCTCAGTCAAACCAGGTGCCAAGGAAAGCACATAAAGTAAAACCAAATAAAACATGTTGGATTACAGACTGAGTATTTTTGTCTTTGTTTTCTACAGGCTTGCTGGGGTGGTTCTGCTGTCATGTCCAGAAAATGGAAGCATTTACTGAAAGGTGTAGAGAGAACAAACTCATTGGCATGGTGTCAACACAAAATGATGGGTGTACCACTCCAGTGCTCTGCATTTTTAATGCGAGATAACGTAAGTATTACCGGGGGTAGGTTGAATTTGTGTCACAAAGAGATGACATCCACCACTACACAGTTATATACCTAATTTCTGATAAAGACCCATCTAGGATTTGAAGTATCATGGTGTGAAAAACAGTTGTCTGGCAGAGCTATAGAAAAGGGGGATTCAGAAAAAAAATTATCCTATGTATTCCTCATGTTATAACTTTAGATTCAAACATTGGACTTTAAACAAATCTTTGTCAACCTTCAGACATTCTCTCAAAACTCACCTCTTCAACTGCTAATAACTGTTTTTCTTTCTCATTTTATTTAATACACATTACCTTGAATTCACATTTCAATTAACTATTTCTGTATCCACTCTTCCTCTGCGCTTCGAGCTCTTCGGAGATGAGGCGCATTACAAATCATCTTGTTATTATTATTATTATTTATAAAGGAAACTACTGACAGAAAGAAAAAGAAAAAATAAGTAAACATAAAAATAATATTATGATAAATTGAGAAACCTACAAGTGTAAAATATCAGGTACCTAAAAATTTCTAAAAATTGAATTTTCTAATAAACTATTTGGAATAACACTATCCTGAGGATATTATAAGTTTTGTGATTCTGTTTCAATAAATTCAACAAAACTGATCATTTGGTTTGTTTCGTGGTTTTCTTCAACAGATTGGATTAATGCATAGAGGACATAGTGCTGGTGCACGTTACCTATTTCAACAGGATAAATTCTATGACATGTCGTACGATACAGGAGATAAAGTCATACAATGTGGTCGTAAAGTGGATGCATTCAAACTATGGTTGATGTTCAAGGCCAAAGGCAACCTTGGATTTGAAGAAGAAATAAACATCAAATTTGACAATTCAAGGTAAAGAATTGTAACCATGGTAATCACCACACTCTGACCAATGGTGGCACTCTACTGTGTAACTACACCATTGGAACAGTCAAACAGTTTGCACCAAGCTAGATTGTTGTTTGTTTTATACCATCTTTCTTATTTATCATGCCATCTTTGTTTATTTTAGTTTTATCAGAAATATTCAATATTTCTTTGACAAACATTGCATACTAATTTTTAGTCATGGAAAATAATAATTCATTTAATGATACACAATGCCTTTTTAATCATAATTCACATGTGTTTGTTTGTTTGTTTGTTTGTTTGTTTGTTTGTTTTGTTGACACTGATCTGTACAATGTGCTTTAATCCTGTGTATTTATAAAGTCTGCAATGGGTTGTATGCTCCCCAGGGAGTTGAGAAAGTATAAAGGGTTGTTGTGCCGATGCAGATCCATATACACCAAGGGTAATAATTGTAAGCACAGAGTGGGAAAGTACTCTATAAAAACTAACATTATTATTTTATCGGTATTATTATTGCAAGATTTTTCTTCTTCTTCATTTTTAGGTATTTCGTAAAACTTCTAACAGAGAGAGAAGGTTTCAAACTTGTTACACAAGTGAGTATGTTTTTTGAAAACGTGACTGAATCAAGTAGTTTTGTAGTCATGTAGTATAAGACCTCTGATCTGTATTCAGATAGGTGACTAGGGGTGACAGGCTAGCTGTTGTCCTTGACAGCACCTTTGGCTCTGTGACCTGTGGTTGCTTTGGAAGTTAACAGAATTGCCCGAGTGTCTGATTGGAATGTGTAGACTGTTATCAGGAATAATGCATGATGGCGAATTCTGATATCAATTCCATGAGAGTCCATGCATGAATCACTGTAACAGTTGTCAACCTTCTCCTAGCTTGTTTGTAACTAAAGTAATCTAGTCTTGGTTACCCATAGACCTTTGTGCGGGATCCTAGGCAGCTCAAGTTTCCTCCTGATCATCCTAGATTATGTAATTACTGCAACTACAAATAATTGGTTAGTGTTTTGTACCCAAGTTTGTCCAGTTTGAATTCCAAATTGTCTTTTTTGATGGAGTGTCTCCTGAATGGTGACTTTAAAGTAGTTTTATACAGGAGGTATACATATAACATTTTCTGTTACTTTTTTGCAGCCTGAATGTACCAATGTATGTTTTTGGTACACTCCACCAGCATTACGAGAGATGCCAGAAAACGAAGAGTTCAGAAAGTTGCTTCATAAGGTACGGGCCATTTACCAGTTTTGCGAAATGTAGATGAATAGCTAATTATGCTCACATATTTGTTGCATGATTTTGTTTATTTTGGTGATTCTAAACAAAATTTGTTCCTACCACTACATTGATGTAAAACACTATTCAGTTAAAATTTCTCTATCTTGCCAATAGGTGGCCCCAATTATCAAAGAAAGGATGGTGAGAGCAGGCACATTGATGATTGGTTACCAACCTCTTGGTGATTATCCAAACTTCTTCCGTCACATCTTCAGCAATGCCAAGACTTCCAAGCGGGATGTGGAATTCATTGTCAATGAAATTGATCGTCTTGGACAAGACATAACTACGAAAGATATACAGAATTACCAGAGAGAAAAGGAGGAATAAGGGTGCTGCAAATGATGGACTTGTTATGAATAAACTTTCTACGAATAAAGGAATTGATATCACACTAAAACAACCATTCCTCACAGGATAAAAACTATTATTGTGACTAAAACTGCCGACATGAAAGGCTTTTGTTGATGGACTACTTAGTCGGCGAAATTTACATTTTGATAGAAAATGTCTTGGAAGCCCAAATGTTAAAAAAAAATAACTATTGCAGCCAGAGAAAGGTCTATTTTCAGATATTAGAAAGGACAATATAAATGATATAAAATGGATGATTCATATCTAAGTGTCCTTCATCTTATATAATGTAAATGGTGCTAGAAGAATGGTGTAATGTCTGTCTGTATGTCTCTGTGTTTACAAAAAACTTGCAATGACTTGTTGAAAAAGAGGGCCATCATTTCATACATAAATCTTAATAACAGAACCCCATGAAGTGTGCGTGTAAGTGGGATGTACTTGGGGTATTTACACAAGTACTTTCAGCAATCTCTCTGATCTTACTTAGAATACTCATAAAAGTGCATGCACGAGTCCAAATACCCTTGAGTGCCCACACTTGTGCGAATTGCACTCACATAGAATGAGGTTTCTATTTATATAATAACACATGCTAGCAAGGGCAATATTATGTTTTATTGCCCACCTGGGGGATGGTGGTCATGAATGTAATATTGATGATCCCGAGTCATTGATGCTATGTATATATGTCATTATGACGTTCATTTAATTATCTTCAGATTTAGACAATATAGAACAAGAAGTCCATAAAGTGTCTATGTAGAAAGGGTACAAGATAGAGATATTTTGATAAAACATACCAGAATACTAAAAAGACAAATATCATATCATATCAGGAAGAGAATTACATCTTAGTTTCAGAATACCATATAATGAGGAATAGTGATATGGTGTTATGAATATTTATGCTATATTCTAATTGCCCATTTTGCAGTTTTTTCAAAAAATAATCGAGCTTGGTGGCAGTCTAGCTTTAGAAAAAGAGAGGTATTATGTAGTCGTCCCTTTTATAGTCTTCAAAGTAGGTATATATACAAAGTTCACAGCTTCCTAGACAAGGAATGATAATATCTAAGTGAAGATTTACTGAAATTACTACAGCAGTACTGGAAACTTTGATACAGTGGAAGCGCTGTGTGTGACTTTTTCTGTACTACAGCAGTACTGGAAACTTTGATACAGTGGAAGTGCTTTGTGTGACTTTTTCTGTACTTCAGCAGTACTGGAATAGTCGTACTCGCACTTTACACAGTCAAAGCAGTTTGTTGGAACAACCCTCAGAGTGGATGTTACACAATCTTGATTTTCAAATAACTTGAATAGGACAATAAATCATGTCATTCAGCCCAAATCAGCCTTCTCTTTTCAAGAGGGAGAGCTGAAATGATGGCATGGCATATTGTATCCCAATAAACAAGTATGTATACAGCATAATACAATGTCAGCAATAAACGTCATATCAATACCTGAATAACAACACTAAACTACATTGAATTTCAAACGATCTCTAACATCTAAACTACATTGAATTTCAAACGATCTCTAACATTGTATGTTGTGCTGGTGTGATGAAGAACTGGTCATAGATAGTTGTATGCCTCAGGTCATGACCTCTGTGTCCAATATCTACATTCCAGTGAGACATTGTTGTACAAATTTGTTACATATTCTTACAACAGGTACTGGTTTAGTATAGTGTTTACAGCTAACAGAATGCGAACCAAATCTTTGGCAGTTGATGTGATATTCATAATTTTGAGTACAATCTTGCCAAGCATTGACCGCGTCAAACATTTGTTGCATATTTTCATAGTATATATTACTGGTTTAGTAGATAGTATGTTTACTGTATACAGATTGCAAACCACATCTTCGGCACTTGATGTGATATTTGTCATAATTTTGAATAAATTCTTACCCGAAAGCACAAACTTCTCACAAAGCAAAGGTTAGATAAAGTCCATCATCGTAAACTACTTTTGTTGCTTCAGTAGGAAAATATATACTGGGTGTAAATAAAAATAGTATATCCCTCACTGCCTTTCAATGTCGGAATAACCAACTGGAGAAGTAGGAAGATCATAAGACTATAAGGAATGGTGTGTTGCTCCTCCTAAAAAGGGTTGACTTATGTTTGAGGGCGCCCTTCATGACAAACCTTACAGACGAGAAGCTCAGAGAAGAATAAGCATAGTTCATTGACCTTCAACACTACAGACGACTGGACAAAACTGTTGCCTTAGACTAAACCATATAGGCCAAGATCAGACAAACTGTCTATTCAGACAGAACTTGTTTGTCTTGAGTCATCAACATTGAAATAAAATTATATTTACAGAAGTATTAAATGATAACATTTATAACTTGATGTGAGAGTTGACGTTTTAAGTTCTACAGATGTGTGTTTTAAGTATTCAATATATTATACTGTATTTGACATTACAGTACGTGTTCAAGATTTCTTGTTATTTTTAAGATGATTTATCGGTGTTTTTAGTTCACAACGATTCTGACCAAGTATTAACTATCTGAGTTTCACTAGGGTTCCCCACAAAATAAATGGTATAACCCAGGGGGAAACTATGCAAATGTTGTTTCATGTCCTTCTCCCTTGTTGCCAGGGGGCACAAGCCTTGACAACAACAACAACAACAACAACAACAACAACAACACTGTAATAGAATAATAATAGATACTAGTTTTGTAAGTAGAGTTTTGCTAACTTTATCAAATACATTTAAAATCAGCATAGGGGTGGTTTCGTTTTGTGGAATTATTGTTAGGTCAGTACATGTGTCCATGTTTGTACAAATGTATATTTTCCTGGCAAGAAGGTATTTGTCTATTTTTTGAATGGTATAAAACATAACTTAAGTCATGTATGGTGATAGTTTAATTTAGGTAGTAGTAAATTGAAATGTAATGTGTTGACAACTTTGTATCATAGTATATGATCTGTGCGTACTAAACGTGAACCTTCAACCCCAAGCTGTAATCTTTTGCGCTTGAGTGAATAATGAATACCAATACTAGTATCTTAATAAACAGATTTTCTTTATACAGTCTTTATTGTTAAAAGTTGCACATAATTGTTTTTTTAAAGATGCACCAGCTTTATTTCAAAACTTACAGGGTCTTTTATTTTTTGCTTGTCATTTAATTGAAAGTTACTAACCCTCAACAGAAATTATGCTACTGTGACCATGTGACGTCACATGACCATGTGTTATGGTCAACCAGCAAACAATGTTTCCACTTGTTTGTTAATTACTTCAAGATTCTTAATATGGTTTTGCATACCCTAATCACCATGGAAACCAGACTCATATCACATCAAAGATGATTAGGGTTTAGATGACCCCACTTATTTGATTCCAAACTACATGTAGCTGTGATGTTATCAGACACCGTAGTGCTCATGATGACATTTTTCTTCTTTTTGTGATGTGTTCTACAAGCCATAGAGGTTCATGAACATCAAGGGCTGAATTTTGAGGTTATTACTAGAATATATACAGCTTAAGTTATAGTTATTACTATCCTATCTAGTATACAAATTGTAGTGTATTTTGTATGAACAGTTGTAATCAAACTGTAGGTGTTTACTGAATATTTTAAACCAATTACAAATTGGAGAAGTCTGTGTTAAATTGTTGAGTATTATTATGTCAATAAATTGTTACTTTCATGTTTAATGATATGATGTTTAAAACTTGCACATTCAGAGATCAACAGACAAACATGGAAAGAGGGAGGGACAGACAGACAGACAGACAGACAGACAGACAGACAGACAGACAGACAGACAGAAGACAAGCAGAGAGAGGGACTGACAGGCAGAGATAGATAGACAGACAGGGACAGACACAGAAAACTTGGAAATCAGAGATCGACAGACAGATATGGAGAGGACAGAAAGACAAGCAGACAAGCATTCCTTGCAACCCACTTATGAATTTCCTGTAAACTTCCATGTACCGTGATCACGATATCTATTAGTAATGACAATCCATTGAAATCCATGAAACCTCAGACCACTATAGAGTATAGTGGTTTGAGATGAAACAAGCATGAGATTGAACGTAACGTTCTGTTATGTAAACAAAAATTCACATACACACATTCATGGAACAGTTAACATTCTCACCATATAACCAAATCCCAAACAAATGATTATTTTAACACACATTTAATGCAAAGAGCAGAGGAAAAAGACCTGCCATTCGATGGTTACAATAACTCTGAAAATTGTTGCTTTGCAACATCGTAAAAGTACAAAATCGGAAAATGAAGCTGAAAGAGAGCGCCCTCTTTTGGCAGTGCGAGGTTTTACCTCGTTTATAGGCCTGTAACATTCTTATAGAATGAAAGTGTCTCAAGAAGAAACGTTGATCATAAGAAGTAACATTTAATTTGATTTTCAAACTCAAAAGTTTAGGTATTTCAGAAACCCAATATACTTATTGGAATGTGATACGTTGATATGTTCTTCAATCGTTGTGCTGCCATGTCCGCCAACTCGAAAAACGTGATCTACGCTAGCGCTGCGTGTGTGAATATCTCCCCTTACACAATCCATACATTAGAATTTACACACCTAGTCTTAATTTTATCACAACGTTGTAGCGAAAAGTTGGCTATTTTGCCGAATAAAATTTACAATGTTCTGTTATACAACATGAAATGCGGAATTCTTTTATAAAAAAAATGCCAGTTTCAACTTTTTAAGTAATTCGCACACGGAAAACAATGACATATTCGAAACACATTACAGTCCTGAAATTCATTAATTAGTTACATTCCTGTAAATATGACTTCAAGGTTTATTTATATTTTCATGGTATGTTTTGGTAAAATTTGTCAATTTCCGCCATTCTAGATCTGTGTTCTTACACGTACACCACAATGAATGACATTCAGTTCAAAACATCTCTGTATGCAATACATGTGTTGCTATCAATGTACATTTTCCATTTCAACCTCTGGAAGACTTTCTTCTTCATACCCATGATTCAGGAAAAAGCAAATGACCCCACACTCTCCATCCGACACCCCCCCCCCCCTCAAATTTCATCCTTTTTTAAGTGAAGTTCATGAAAATATATGAATTATGTACAAGTATGAGCCACCAAGTTTGCCTTTTCAGGTGCGTGTCATTCTTTTTATAAGTTTTCAGTCACTATTTAAAGTATCGTAGTTTCCTTCCATACACAGCGTATCAACGCTCTACCCATCATTCGTTTATTATAAGATGCACGCAAACTACTAGTCTATCAGCTAGCCCTCGGATGTTCTTCCGATAAAATACGACACACAGCCGAACAACGCTATCGAGGATGCAAGCCCTCACATGCGAACTTCGTTCGCTTATAGTTATAGCATCGAAAGAAATCCCGAACGTCTAGCAGCAAGACTAGCAAACTACTTGCACTACTAGAGCTGACGTCATAGTTCAACTAGAGCTGACGTCATAGTTCAACTAAAGCTGACGTCACAGTACGGTTCGTAACATACTTGTAGTGATCACCCCGGATCCCGGCATCGGATGTTCACATCCGAACGATATGCAGCCTATTCGGGGAATATCGGTAGATCGTCGCCACTTTTTTGATTCTCAGAATGACAACATTACGTATGCCGATGGGTTCGGGAAATATCGACAGTCCTCACTGGCCAGGTATTCACCCGAATGATATGTCAATTGATTCGGGGAATGTCGGCAAATCATCGTCACTTGCTAGTTCGATAATCTCATTTTCTTCCGTTATATCGGAATTGACGGATTTCATGTATCCCCTTGCACTATTATATCTATTACGATGACTTGGACTGGCAATATCAGGTTTATACATTCCACTCTCGTCACTAAAGTCCAATGACGTAATCGACTTTTTACTATTTCGGGGTACTTTGTGAGGGCTATGGTTAGGACTACTCAGGCTGGTAGAATCGTGTGATGATGTCACTTGCGACACGGATGAAGCCATGCCGGAATCAAAATCGTCAAGTAATCGAGTGTCTTCTGTAAATATATCGAAGTCTGCATCGTCAAGGCGAGAAAGATTACAAATCCTCGATTCGACACACGAGGCTGTAAGTCGTGCTTCGGGATCATCATCCCAACAATCAACCATCGTGTCCACCAATACTCGCATACCCTGTAAAACAGAAGTTCGAAGAGTGAAAATCTTGTAGTTAGACAGACCAAGCCACTTAATAAATTATTTTTTGTATAAAAAGAAATCATACTGATGACACGTCATAATAAGTAATCGTAAATATTGACATTACAAGTATCCACACATTCACGGCAACTTTCCACAATAGACTACAGTTTGGCATATTCTTAGACCAAAAATTGCCGTCAGATAGTACTACGTAGGTGAAAATGAATTATTGCTATGACCCTTGAAGGAAATGGGGGGCAAGGGGCGAAAGTGGGCGACTAAGAAGGTCTTCCGTTTTTATTGAACTTCGTTTCATTGACCTATAACATAGTGAGTAGTGATTTCCTGCTATCCATTCACCAATAGATAATACTTTCCCGCCAAAAAATGGTAATTCTTTGTTCAATCGAATCCAAACCAAATAGTCAAACTTAGTGTATCGATAAAGATAAATGTATCATTGTTCCACCAATATACTTTCCCGACAAAATTCAGTAATTTTCGTTCAACTAGTACTAAGTACACACCAAACATTTCAATTGAGTGTAAATATGTTATTGTCCCACCAATATAGACTACTTTGATCGCGCCCCAAATCGGTAACTTATAATACGTTCTGAAGTCAAAATAGAAACGAAATGTACAAATTTCAATTTGATAAAAGTCGATCTCTCCTATGGAAACACTGATTCAAATAAAGTTCATTAGTACACGATTTGGCACAAAATATCAAATTTGCAGGAACGTACTGCAACAACCACTCTTCCCAACTAGCAAACCTTCAATTCCATACCAAAATACGTGTTTCCTCGTCAGAAGTCATCGAAAGAAAGTCTCACCTTATGCTCCGTCCAAGAGGGTGGTATATCTGGTCGGTATTTATCTCGTAGCAAGACACCCTTCATCAGTTCTATCGTTGGGTTATTTCGTACACGGTTACTAAACGGTAACTGATAGTCGCCAACATCTGGAATACAACGAATGTAAAACGTCACTTTAAAATAAAATCCAAACCAACAACTTAAAAATGTCGAAAATAACAAAATTGTGAAAGAAATTTTTCAGTTACAGCTACTTGAGAAGAAACAACAATTTTAGAAAATAGTTTATCGTATTCTTTCTTACCGGCTAGAATGGAGCATCTCGACAGCATCTCCCACAACACCAAAGCCAAAGCATACATATCACACTGCTTGAACGATTCTATATCATTCAGGTTTACCTTTGAATCCAAAGCTTCTGGCGCCATGTATCTGGGCGTGCCAACCTGTTGATAAAAGGAAAGAAATTAGGATGGGAAGTGGTTAGTACTTAAAAACAGATACTAGTAATACACAGATGCCGTCCATGATTTTTCACATGTCTGTCTGTCTCTGTCTTTCTCTCTAACTCTCTCTATATGTCTCTGTCTGTCTGTCTGTCTGTCTGTCTGTCTGTCTGTCTGTCTGTCTGTCTGTCTGTCTGTCTGTCTCCTGTCTGTCCCCTCCCTCTCTCCCCCCCTCTCTCTCTCTCTCTCTCTCTCTCTCTCTCTCTCTCTCTCTCTCTCTCTCTCTCTCTCTCTCTCTCTCTCTCTCTCTCTCTCTCTCTCTCTCTCTCGTATTTTAAAAAAAAACCTACCTGTCCGCTGTTCGCCAGTTCATTTATAGAAATACTTGGGTCCAATTTCAGAGCCAGGCCAAAGTCAGATATAGCACAAGTTCCATCAATTTTAATCAGTACATTTGCACTTTTTATGTCTCTGTGTGCCACAGGTATCTTAGGAAGGTAGTCCTGACCTACCGCATATGAGTGCATGTAGGCTGCCCCAGCAAACAAAGTTTTTCCTAGGGTACACAGTTCATTCCACGATATAATATTTTTGCACAAATAATCTCTCACCGATCCCTGCTCCTGAAATGCCGTCACTAACCAATATTGTTTCAGAGATCCCCTAGTTCTTTCCTCGCTTCCGATAAATTCTAAAATATTAGGATGTTGAAGGCATACTGATATATCTGTATAAAGGTCCGTCTCCTGAGTCCAACTTTTGTATTCGTGGGCGGGAAAAATCTTCACAGCTACTGATCTTTGGAAGCCGTCTTTAGCCAAGGTACCTTTCCATATTTTGGCAAACTGTCCCTGGCTTACGAGTGCTTGAAGTTGAATTGTTAGATTTTGATTCGAATCTGCATCAGTGCTGTCACTCACAGTGAAATCGGACATTTGAATATTTTCGCCCATTCCAATCTTAGACTCCGATTCGAAAGTGAAGTCGACGTAACTACGCATGTCATGACTGGCGCTACCTTTACGAAACTCTTGATGTTCCTCTATCTTCTGTCTCAGTTTTCTGAGTTTCTGTTTGTGAACACACGAAATGACTGTTACAAGAATTCCAAACACAACTAGAGGGATAGTCACTGACAATGTTATGGCGACGATGAAGTTGGTTTCCATTGAAGAAATCGTTTGTGTTGTTGTGTTATTATCACCTAAAAAGTAATCAATATTGATAGTTATTCATTTGAGACGTTGACGTAAAGACGTAAGTACTTAACTTGTGCATGGACCAAATTCATGCGATTAAAGTATGCAAATTAGTTCATCATTATGCATAGCTGCTCTAAATTACTGCTGGATGCCAACTTTTTCAAACCCCATCGACAAACGGGTAAAACAAAATAACGATCACAGGAAAATAGGTAAGAGCAGTCCTCAAACTTTAGGACACAATGTCTTATTGGCGTGGATCGAAATCATGCGATTTTAGTTTTCAAATATTAAAGCTCATGGATATGCATGCATGCAAACTTAAGCTTTGTAGGAACTGCTGGTTGCAAACTTTCAAACACTGCTATAAAAAGTGAAACAAATTAAAGATTACAAGAAAAGATAGAAAGTTTCTGGGAATTACAACCAACAATCAGAAGCCAAGGTTATTGGCTGGAATTTAGAAAACATTTCACAGGATGAGTAATAATAGTCCAAATAATCTTTCCCATATGTGACCTTGACTTCCCTGCTTTGAGTGTCTAATCTGAGGGATGAGTTGGTGATACACAGTACTCCACCGTCCAAAATGACGGTGCTCCGAGCTCCGTTGTTCAAGTTACAGCCGTATTGTTTTACAAAACTGCATTTTAATACGTACGCGATACGGTGTTCTCAAAGTGGATACATGTCAAAGTTTAACTGTGGGGGCGTCTCTCCCTCGAGGGGAGTACATTAGAGTTTTAATTAAATAGACATTTCAAACTTTTAAAGTAGTTTTCTGAACAGCGTCGATTTCATGCCTACAACCACAAGTAGTTCCTGTTTGCTACAGGCATGCAATACGATAGTCCTGGTAAAGTAGGCTTGACATTCTGAAGGGAGCTCGCACTCAATGCAGGACGATTCTTGCCTTGGTAAGAAGTGGGACTGACAGATATGGCTAGGGTTGCTTTTAAGAGTTTTCAAAAACTGTTCTCTGTATTACTGTTTTAGTCAAACACCTTTGAAAAGTACAGGATTAAATTTTCGAAAAACACAACTCATCTTTTTCGAAAAATGATGTAGGGAGCGTGCGTTATCGTTGCCGTAAAAAGAACAGCGATTTATCATGATGAAAGTAAATTAGCTCAGTAAATATTCTTGCATTCGAATCAGTCAGTGTATCGACCACGAAATGTGATGATAGCGCGTGTTTTTAACGTGTACTTGCATCGAAAGCTGACGTTAGTATAAAGTGCGCGCATACTGTGCAAACACATTCAAATCGCACGGTCAATGATTGAGTAGTACATGTATTTGTGATTCGATATCAGAGATTGTTGAAGGCAAAATGATGTGATGATATATAAGGTATGATATCCTTAGTATTGTTTTCGTGATACTTATACCTGTACCTGTATCTGTATATGTATCTGTACCTGTACCTGTACTGAGACCTGTGTGATTGTGTGTAATTGTAATTACATCAGGACCATTGATTATTCAGGGATTTACCTTTAGGAATTCTGTTTTAAGTTTACTCAAGGCAAAGTGGTCTGATGCACATTCAAAAGCCGAATTAAATAGTCTTGACAACTATCTAAATTTTAAAGATTAAATATGAGCTATTTTATCACCTGGACTATACTGATTTTAATATGTAAATGAAGGCTAATCTTAAATTCATCTACACAAAATTGTAACGACTAACTTTTATAGCATATTCATACTTGAAGTGGTCTTAGACCAACAATTTTACCATACTGTAATATCTGCCTATTGTTAAACAATGCATACTGGTGTCATGATATGATTTGGATGCCAATGTTAGTCCAGAAGAAGAATGGACTATTGAAATACATTTGTTGGTAGCGCTCCTACAATCAAGAATGAGAGATGTGCTACGAACAAATGCATTTGTCGTCTCGACTATAAGAGCGCCACCAATGATAAAATCTTGCAGTCAAAAATATGTAATATTTGATGGGCAAGTAGTTTATTATAAATTCAAAAATACAACTTTCTTTCTCAAAGCATGGGAGTAAACTAGTCATCAAAATTACCATTTTCAGTTGTAGGGTACATTTCCATCGGTGAAGAACCGTTGCCGTAATCATAGGTGACTGCGGTCTCATTCTCTTCTTTGAACTCTGGCAAGATTCCATCTGGTAGATAGACAACCTTGTTGCAGTTGTCGGTATTACATAGACAGGTGAGGGCGCCCTCTTTTTTGGTAGCTTCACACCTTGATCCATATATCCCAGGTGAAAATTTTGCCGGGAAACACTGGTAGCTGGCGAAGGCTTCTGATTCGGTGGTGTCATCAATCCACCATGTCACCATGCACAGATCATCATCACTACAGGTAACTGTGTTGTCACAGGTAAGACAGGATTTCGTTTTCGGATCGCATGTTGGCGTCGTTTCACAACTCTTGCAAAGAAGTGTGTCTCCCACTTTACACCATAAAACTGAAAACAATAGTAAATATTATAATTATAATTAATACAATGTCTTGAATTGTTATACAAGTTCGCCAGTCAATTTTTCCTATGTTTCTTTCTCAACTTGAATAAAAAAATATTTCTGAAATACTGACTTCTGTGTTTTTATTGTACCTCCATCACGGATGTTATCTTGCGCTGAGGGCGTTCTCATGATGATATTTTAGCTTACGGCGTGAAAAGAACATTTGAATTATTTCATGTGCAATATAGGGAAGTTGTCAGTTCTTGGCGCAAGAATAAACCTTTCATACGAAACAGTTTCGTTTCAAAACAAAACGAAAATACAAGAATGTTTAATGAATGATTTAAAAAAAATATTTGAAGAAAATACAGGAAATAGAGTTTGAAAGGGGATCCGTCCACACGGCGTGTCATTTTAAACGGGTATCAACGAGAGGGGAGGACTTGCTGTGTTTTAATGAGAAATTACAAGCATATCGCACCGTGCCTGCAGTGCCGTAATCAACTACACAATACTCTGATTTCAACAAACATAGCATCACAGGGAGTCTGGTGACCTTTGACCATTTATTTGAGGTTGTTCCGCGTAGGAGTTGCACTCATTCATTTTTGTTCGATGACAAGTTTGGTACATGATGAAATAATGAAACCATTTAAATTCATAACGTCGAGTCGAATTTCCAAAAATGGACAGTTCGGTTCAAAGTTGCAACAATGATTAAAAATTGTAACATTTTGTTGAAATGTATCCGAGATACTAAAATAGATATTTGATGTTCCTTTTTTTCATATACCATTTCCACTAATTTAATGGTATGATGCTATCTCAATGAAGAGAACAATGTTCTAAAGAAGAAAAACATCGTTTTGTCAGTGAAATTACAAAAAAAACATCTCTTTAAAATCCACGAAGCGGTTGAAGAGGGAACTGTTCACATTTCATTAATAACTCAGTGAGTGAGTGAGTGAGTGAGTGAGTGAGTGAGTGAGTGAGTGAGTGAGTGAGTGAGTGAGTGAGTGAGTGAGTGAGTGAGTGAGTGAGTGAGTGAGTGAGTGAGTGAATGAATGAATGCAACTCAATTACTCAGTGGGTGAGTGAGTGAGTGAATGAATGAATGAATGAATGTGTTAACAATCGACCGAACAATGAACGAAAGAGAAAGAAAGAAAGAAAGAAAGGATATCTTCAGACTAGTGGCCTGTGGAATGCTTGCAATACTTGCCAACGAGACAGGCGATTGGTATGTGTCCGCAGTATTAGTAGTATAGATTTTAAAATAAATATTTACACCAACCAACCAACCAGCCAACCGACCAGCTAGGCAACGTAGTGTATGCAGACTTGACCTTGAGAGTTTGTGTTTTTACTTTCCGTAGTCCGTGTGAATATGTGTTTCCATTTAGACACTTCTACCAGGGACTTTAACTTCACCTTGAATTTTTAAAACTGATCGCTTTACCATCACCAAATTATTCAATGATCTACGTTATATTTTCTTTAAATTCATCGACTCCCGCCTTCTTCAATTTTCATCTGGGCGTTGACTCAGAAAAGAATCTCATGTGCCATGTAATTTCAGATTCTCGTATCTATCTGTGCGTACATTTTACAATTTTCTTAATAAATTCTGAGTTTGATAATAATATTAAACTAATTGTTTGAAAGAAATTACTACTGATTCCTCTTGCCTACCAATGGATTTGAAGTCATCAAATGACTTCGACTTAGCTTTGAGGAAGTTTTATGGTTCTCTTTTCTACTTTCGAACAAGTTATACGTGTTTTTTTTTATTTCGTGGGGGAAAATTGTCATGATGGCCTTAAAAACGTAACGACTCTATTTTATTGACATCGTTCAACCGCAACACCATTATTTATGGTACATATGGGTGTCAAGGTCAAAAAGCAAGTACAAGAGTATGTGTATTAAGCACACAGTGATAAGATAACACATGAATATCGGTGGGAAAACACATTTTCATTTTTAAATGGAGAATTTGTGCGGAAATATAGCGATATGACGTATCATTTGAGTAACTTAGGTGACAATACAAGTATGTAGAACCTGACACATGGAATCAATTTTGAGTGACCCCGTTCGGGTGGAATCGAGTACGGGGGTCATGACATATGATGGGTGAGTCACTACACCCAGACATCATGCAGTTGAGAACGTAACTTTACTCGTAAACTATGCAACATTCTTTTATACTGACTTTGCAATGGAGACGACTGGAACTTTAAAAGAGAAGTGCACGTTTTAAAGTAAAAGGAGATCTGTTGTGTGAGAGAGTGAATATCATAAAAAACAGTGAAACATGAAACTGACTGTACTGCTAGTAAATGCACACTTGAATAACAGTACGATGTGTACCATGTTCCTAAATGATTCCCTTCAGTGCATATATACAAGGCCACTCGATGTCGGCCATGATGCGTTTTTTACTAACTAGTACAACGTACTAATATAAAGTTTCATGAACTAACAACGTCTCTCAACAGACACAATCTATTATGTAACTGTTACACGTAGAACAAACGTTAGATTACCTGTCTGGTCCCTTATAATGGCTGTCACCTGTAATTACAAAGATCATTTAATTGCTCAAATGTCCTGTTTCTATAGTAATACTGTGTTCCCCAACTTAGTCAAGTTGTCCATTTATTTTAGATTTTCACAAATGTTTACATGACTATTCCCACTCCCAAAACACCCACATGTTTAACGTTGCTGTACATGCTATATGTAGACTATTAGTCTCCGTGTCAAAGTGTTAGTTTCACCTATGTCAATTTCAGTCTGTCTGTCTGTCTGGCAGTATTTAAGAAATAGTGTATGTGAAGTCTCACCTGTAATTAACAACACCTTAGATAAATGAGCTCCTACCACGTCCATATTCACAGTCAGTTGTCAACACCACAACACTATACAGTTACAAACCACATCGACATGAACAATCGAGGAAATAGTACGTATGAACGCAAAAACTTGAACCAAATCTCCGGGTCTTCGCGGAAGTCACCGTTCAATGGAATCACAGTAAAAATCCCATGATGTAATATTCAAGTACACATGTACATAAATCCGATTTTTGTTATGATACTAGTACTTTTCTAGCGTGATGGAAGATTTCTAAACCCCAACACACTCTTCTCACACCTAAGTCTTACCAGAAACTTAGAAAGTTTAGTGAAAACTTGTTAGGCAATTATATAGGCGTAGGTGTATCACTGGACGAAACCATTAGTAGGGGACGTACCTTATTCTTTGAGGGGCAGTACACGCATAGATCTTCGAAGCTTTACAGATCTTTTTGATACGTGCATTTTGGGTAGATATCAAATGAATTTTAAAATCACAATATACTTGGATATTAAGATTTATTACTGTAGTAAAAATTTCGTTAGAAAAACGAAAATCTACATTTGTTTCATTAGAGTGCCACCCCTGTGCGGGGGTGGTCGACATGTCCCATTTCCTGTTATTCAACTTTGGGTTGTATACCCATTGTGATTCCGATAAACCATTGCAGGTACCTACGTGTCTACGCATAGAAACTAATTGAAGAACTTATTATACATTATCCATGGCGTCCAAATTCCAAGGTGATGACAAAATGTACATCTTCGTAGCATCCATTAATGTTTTACGGATATCTGATACGAAATGTACAAACTTTTCATTTATTTTCATGAAATAGACCAGCTTGGGTTTCACATGGACATCACTATACTCTTAAACCTTGAAAACTCTAGAGATTTCTGCAAGCTTGTCTTTTTCCGTCTGTTTTTCAATTAACAGATGATCTAATTTGACAAAACGATACCATATAGCTATAGATATTACTGGCTGGTATGCTTCTATCAGTGATATGTGACACATTTGTATAATGAAATATGATCACATATGGCCGAGTGCAATGCATGACTAATGTATTGTTCGTGTTTTAATGGTGACTTCATTCATTCCTAATAGACTGTGTCAGTGAATAAAAAAACCCCGGACCAAGACTCCAAGACGTTCCTTTCATTTTACTGCATTCAACACATTGTGACTATACATGTATTCCTTCAATACTTGACTGTGGGTAATGTGAGTTTGAGAAGCATATATTGCAAGTTCACACCGAGTTCATCGTTTTTGAGGAAATATGATCATTTAAAAAAGTCGTAACTAGGCAAAATATTAACCCTTTTCATATGTTTTCGATTCTCACATCTTCCATTCCCCTCACTAAATTCCCTTCACTTCGTTCTCTTCAAAAATTCAGACAGACGGACGAATTGAGTAGCGTGGCGCTCATCATAATGTGAGCGTGGGATGTTATAGTGTACACTTTCAAGATGAAATAAAATGGCATTTGAAAAACTCGACGAATTATCTCTTCGGTTTACTATTCCCTTGTGTCCCCTAATCCCCTCTCTACCCTCTCTATTCTATCCACTTGTTGCTCTTCCCTCTTGAAGTTGAAGTTCTTCCCAAATTTACAACAGTTACTATGGAAGGATCATGCATCATTTTACCTCCACGCCTCAACTGAGTTCTTCCCGGACAAACCTGACAGTGATACACGAACCATGCTGCAAAGTACCTATCCAGTTTCTCTATTGGTCAATACATACCATTTACACACACTAGACTTAGCTTTTCTACACTCATATTGACATATTGAACCATGAGTATTCTACATTACTCCGTCTCTGTGACATGCCAGACAGACTTATTAGTAAATTCCACCACTGTCTGGGAGTAGAAGTAAGTACTTTGAATTACCTGAAAACAACCAAGTCCATTTAAAACACTCATTGTAATTTTTAGCTTCACTTAAAATATAAATGTCTGACAGTGTTAAACTCAAAATTTGGAAAAGTTTCTCTTCATCCCGAGATTAACAGAAACCTCGTACTCTTAACACGGAAGTATTGACGTTTTAGCCTTGGACGTACATAAAAAAATCTCTTTCTGGTCAAAGCCACATTTGTAAAGTTGTTTGCCAAAACCCTGAGAAAAAGTGGGTACCCTTGAATGTGATATATTTGTAAACAAACATGCTTAGATTCTTCAGAGCAAAACTGTTTGGAAAACAATCAAGTACTTCATTCAATGCGTGGTCAAAATAATCATGGTAAGCGTGGGCTTTTATTCTTTCAAAATACAAGTTAAATAAACTTATCACGTATTTTGTGATTGTCTATTCCTAGACTGGAATTCGTTTTATCATTGTTGTCTTTCAGTTGAAAGAATGGGGTTGAATCGTTTTTGAATTGGAGTGGGTTCAAAGCTAAAACTCCAAGCCTCTCAGCTTGCGAACATCGATTTGCATACCATAGATGCAAATAAGTGGAAATGTGTATATATCTGATGGCATGCATGATTGATTGATGGCGTGAATCGATGGATGAATGAATACACGAATGAATGAACGAAGTAGTTAGTTAATTAATTAATAAAATAAGAATGAATGAATAAATGAATCCATGAACGAACGAACGAACGAACGAACGAACGAATGAATGGATGGATTAATGGATGGATGGATGAATGAATGAATGAATGAATGAATGAATATCCTTGCTGGTAAATAAAAAGTACGTCATTTCCATTTATGATTCTGAATTTACAACGATAAAATTGACTATTCAAAATAAAAAATAAAAAAAATCCAAAATCTCCAAAAGTCTACCAATAAACAAGTCTTTCACGAGGACGTATTTAAAAAGTCAACTTTCTCATCGGTGTCTTTCCTAACTCCATTGAGTCATCCTTCCTGCCCAATGCATGCTATGACGAACCTGGGGTTACGCCTAAAAATACAATAGAGTAGAAAGAGTCATAACATTAGCAAGGTCACCGGGACTCAGGTCATGCCTCAAGTGCCGTAAAACATATGTTTATTTACGACGCGTCGTAAAGTCAGCCTTGGAGAAGCGCCCTCAGCTTTGGTGAACGAGTAAAGGCCAACATGGCGTCTGACGAAGATACCTACGTTCCAGATTTTTTACCAGAAAGAAATGGGGGCCAAAAAAGAGATCTCTTCCAGTATTTCGGTCGGGTGAGTGTATCATGATACAATGGGCTATATTTCGCTATTGATTTTTTAATTACTGTATCGTCCGAAACCGTTTATATCGCAGTGGTCGCTGTGTGACAGTCGTGTGCCAACTTTTCACTGCTCTGAGTCGTTTTATACCGAGATTATGATTGAAGTTGAACGTAACACACAGCTCGCTCAAAACATAGAATAGATCGGGGTACAGTCTATATTTTTTAAAGTGGGCCTTTCAGTCTGTGTAAACAGTCGTGTTCTTCAGGGGGAAAACGTTTTGTGATGTTTTTACCGTTCCGTCCTTTGTTCGTGATTTCAGTGTACACAGTGTTGACTGTTGACAGTCAGTGGGCGTTCACTGTAATAATGTACTTTATACTATACTGTCCTGAACAAAATGACAGGTCTACTAATAGTATTATTTTTAACGTCATTTTATTGTTCATAACTGTCATAAAGTATATGTATTTGTAAAGTTTCTCTCTTTTATCTTGTCTCTCCATTTGTGCAATTTTTTTAGTGTATTTTAAAACTTTGAAATCCATTTGAAAACCATATAGACATAAATTATATTTATGAATTATAATGAATCAAAGTCGATTGACAGGTTGAAAAATTGAAAATTTTGAATCAGGTGATATATTTCTCCTTCAGATTTCATAAGTATTGTCCAAATCATAGCCTACTAATGGACTGCTAAGTTTTATCAACCTGTACATAATTTAATGCATAGATATATAATTCAAATATAATATCATGAATATATGCCACTGTTCTAGCCATGCATTTGTTAGTTAATTACTATTTTTGTCACAGCATCTTTGCAAAAATGGTCTTTCTTTCTTTTTTCCCCTCGTCATCTCTCTGTCTCCAAAACTTTGTCGCTGTTACAGAGAAAGAGTTCATTAAAGTTGTTACTTGCTAAACAGGTACATATTGTTCATAATTTTTCCTTTTTCTGATAAGTGTGTCTTGTCAACTGTATGATTGCTCACAGGTAAATAGCTATTTTGTGAAAATAACTTTAAATAAATGGTGTGCTTTTAGTGACAGACAAGATGTTTTCATTTTTAAGAACAGCTACTTGTACTGTATAGTGTTGAAACTGCCATATAACTGAAGTGGCTCTAAAATCTTCTCTTGCTCTTCAGCTTTAGAAAAACATGCAAATTTATTCATGAATATGCAAATTAAACAAAAACTTTCAGAGTTAATTGTAAAAATGATGTCAGCAAACTTTTTGATCAACATCATGACTTTAAATTGTTCTTGACTCATCCTAAATCCTTCTTCATTGAAGAGAGTAAGTCAAATTGTAAAATGTATTATTATAAACATCTTAGTGTCTCTTCATTAGCGAAAATATTTGAATTTCAAAATGTCATCACATACACGAGAATTCTTTTGTGTTGTATTTGTGAAAGTATATGAAATTTGAAGCTTGCATACATGTACTTAAGCTTGTATACATGTACTTAAGCTTGCATACATGTACTTAAGCTTGCATACATGTACTTAAGCTTGTATACATGTACTTAAGCTTGCATACATGTACTTAAGCTTGCATACATGTACTTAAGCTTGCATACATGTACTTAAGCTTGCATACATGTACTTAAGATACATGTATTGCCTAGTTATTGAGAATTTTTTTTTATTAATTATGCAAATGAAACATTAACATTAATATGTTATATCAACAATCTTTGAAGAGCATGTACTTCTTTGCCATCTATGCATACTAAATTATCTAAAATTTAAAGCTTGCATTCTAAAGATATCACCTAATTACTAAAACCTCAAGTTATGCAAATGACTAATTAACATTCTTTGGATGTTTACCAAAATCTAATCAGTTCATGTCATTATCATACAGAAGAGATGCAGAAAGTTTCATTAGAATCGATGCAGCTGTTTTTGAGATATGTCCACAGACACACACTCACAGACAGATAGACAGACAGACAGACAGACAGACAGACAGACATACAAACAAACAGAAGTAAAACCTAATCTCCCTTTAGAACATCAGCCAATTCACAATACAGTTATTATGTCAACAAAAAATATTATGGCAGGCATGTTTGAAATTTAACAAGTGTGTGTTGATTTTATGGGTCACTTTAGCAATGGCAGTTGCTAGATAAATTTTAACTTCAAAAATTGTGCTTTATAAAAAGACAGTCAAGGAAAAGACTTGTATGTGTGTGAAATAACCATTAACATGTCACACTGATTGTTCACCATTGTTGTACTATATTATTTATGTCAGCTGTTATAATATTCATAATTATACTAAACCAATTCATTCCATGCTATTTACCTGTGAGCTAATGTAATACTTCTACACCAGATAACAATAAGTTCCAGCCTGTTAATCCATACTTGAATACACTGCAGATCATTCTAAATTATTAGTAAAATATAATTGTAGTTTGTAGTCATGGTAATGGTATGTCATTGATAAGAGTACTTCTGTCTATATTTCTATCTCAATATAAAATGCATCCTGGATTAGTTAGACTGTAAGATGCACAATGAATGATACTTGCTGGATATTGCTTTGTATCTGCTCACATCATCAGGAAAGTGCTACGTAATTAAAAGTGGCAATATAGTTGAAAAGTGGGTATTTATTTTGGAGTTTTCATTTACAAGACAACTTTACTATATTTTACAACTTGACAAAACAATGGAACAACATGCGCCAAATCTGTGTTTGTAACTCAATAAATTGATAAATAACTAAAATTGCATAAATAGTTTGTTATTGTACATAAAATGACAAACATTTTACACATTAATTCAATGTTTTGTATTTGATTGAGTTACAAACAAGGACTTGACATGTTCTTTCACATTGTATTTCCAAGTAAAAAAAAAAACATAGCAGAGTCGTTTTGTCAATTAAAAATCCAAAATAAATAGCCAATGTTCATCTGTATGGCCACTTCAATCACTTCAATACAGATTTCCCCAGAGACTTGTCTTGGTGTTAAAGTGGCCATATGGATAAGAATTTGGTATTTATTTTGGATTTTTATTTAATAAAACAGCTTCACTATGTTTTTCTACTTGAAAAAATAATGTGAAATAACATATACCAAGTCTATGTTCGCATCTCAATACATTGCAAAACATTGTGTAAAATGTTATTGTACGTACAATAACAAAACTTTTACACTTTTTTCTTTTCTGTGGTAAAAATTGAAATAATACCAATAATTTGAAAAATTAAGAAAATTGCAAGTTAAATTATTTCATTTCTACTCAAAATTGACTAGACTAAACAAAGATGTAGTTTGTCATGTGCATGTACATTTTCGATTGATAGCAGATTTTAAAAACAAAATGGCAGTAAAACCTATTGTTTTCTTGCTCTGGAATCACATTTTGCAATCGCAAAATAAAAGACAGCAATACTGTTATCAATATAATTTACTACTAATTGTGTAGACAACTTGCAAGCTTACAAATATTAAAGTCTTAATTTTAATATTTTAGATTAATTTTATCCAAATCAGTGCAACCAATCAGGGTGCATTCTAACTTGAGGTGTGTCTGTAACAATGCAAGCAACCATTTTGTACAGTACATGTAATTGTAAAAAAAACATGATTCAACTATTAGCTGTACAGCACTGGAACTCAATTCTATCTGGTGTAACAACTTGTTGTGTGTTTAGAATTGTGTGTAAATTGTGAAGTATTATTGTGTTGTACTAGTAGTCAATGTTGTTTGATGTTAAATATTTATGTCAAGGTGTCACATTTATTAGTAGCTACAGCTGATGATGATACATTTATATCATCACAATATAATATTTCTGATTTTTTAATCCCCTGTTACTAATTAATGTTTTAAATTTCAGGTATACGATGGAGTTTGCACACCCAATGAATTTGTTTTTGTTTACCTGACTGTCAGAATACTGTACAGAATTATGTGCAATGTGGCATTGACTATGTGTCAAATCTTGGTACCTGAAATAGCATTTTACCACCAATAACAAACATTTGGTGTCTTGATTGACACCGTGGCTTTTGCACGAAACACTATACATGCATTACTATGGTATATGTGTGTATGCGAGAATAAGTCAACATGTAGTTTGACCCTCTAGCATGAGGTAAAATACCACACAGTTACCACATTATGAATCCTAGTCAACACCATGACTTCCATTCTACACACCACACACTATACATGTGTTACTATAGTATAGTTGTGTATGTGAGAATAAGTCATCCTTTTTGAACTATTTTGACCCTCCAGCATGAAGTAAACTACTATACAGGTACCAAATTATGAATCTTGGTCAACGCCACGACTTCCATTCTACACACCACACACTGTACATGTGTTACTACAGTATAGTTGTGTATGTGAGAATAAGTCAACCTTCTTGAACTATTTTGACCTATAGCAGGAAGTAAAAATACTATACAGGTACCACATTATGAATCTTGGTTGACACCACGACTTCCACTCCACACACTACATGTGTTACTATAGTATAGTTGTGTATGTGAGAATAAGTCATCCTTCTTGAACTATTCTGACCCTCCAGCATGAAGTAAACTACTATACAGGTACCAAATTATGAATCTTGGTTGACACCACGACTTCCATTCTACACACCACACACTATACATGCGTTACTACAGTATAGTTGTGTATGTGAGAATAAGTCAACCTTTTTGAACTATTTTGACCCTCCAGCATGAAGTAAACTACTATACAGGTATCAAATTATGAATAATGAATCTTGGTTGACACCACGACTTCCACTCCACACACTATACATGCATTACTATAGTATAGTTGTGTATGTGAGAATAAGTCATCCTTCTTGAACTATTTTGACCTATAGCAGGAAGTAAAAATACTATACAGGTACCAAATTATGAATCTTGGTTGACACCATGGTTTCTGCACTATATGCTACCTACTCATACGTTACTATATGTGGACATGAGATTATGTCAACCTTCTTGTTCTATTTTGACCCTCTAGCATGAAGTAAAATGATAGCATATACGTAGAATAAGTCAACCTTCTTGTTCTATTTTGACCCTCTAGCATGAAGTAAAATGCTATGCAGATTCCGAGAATAAGTCGACCTTCTTGTTATATTGCGACCTTCTAGCATAAGATAAAATGCTAGTACAGATACCGAGAATTGTTATGATCGTATAATTTATATTCACACTGAATTGTTCCTGGAGACAAACATGATGTATGGGTCCATACTCAATATATTTGGCATTATGTTCTAAATGCCATTGTATAATATTCAAAATATACTTTTACAGAATGTACAACATCTATGATATGTAAACTGTCCCCAGTGCTCCAGTTACAGATATTAATCAGCAGTTTTTATAAGTTCCCCTGGAAAATAATGAGATGGGATAATAATAAATCATATTTCATAAAAGTATAATATGATAAATAATAGTGATATTTCAGACAAAGATATGGATATTTTATTATAATTGATAGCAGTTTGATTTATGAAGTCAAAAAAGGTATACATTTCAAAACACAAAATAGGATATTGTCAACAAAACTCAACAAGTTTAAGATACCAGTATAGTATAGTAACTATACACATGTAGTCATTTTCTACAATCTCAATTTTGAATTGATAGTAACATTTTGAGCAATTATGCCATTGCTACCAAATAAATGGGTATACATTGAATTTGTGTGTTGAATGGATAGTAACGTTTCCAGCAATTACAGTGCTATCGCTACCACCCTCTCTCTCTCTCTCTCTCTCTCTCTCTCTCTCTCTCTCTCTCTCCCTCTCTCTCCCTCTCTCTCTCTCTTTCTCTCTCTCTCTCTCCCTCTCCCTCTCTCCCTCTCTCTCTCTCTCTCTCTCTCTCTCTCTCTCTCTCTCTCTCTCTCTCTCTCTCTCTCTCTCTCTCTCTCTCTCTCTCCCCCCCCCCCCAGCCGGGGAAAAATGATAGCAGGATTGCTAGACTATTAACACCCATATGTGTAATCTGTTGTAGTTTTACCCTTGTGCATAGAGGATCTTCATCTCAGATAAGATCATATATTAGTTGTACATTTTGGTTAGTCATTGATGATCAAAATTAATATTGTGCATAAGTAAGTTAATAAGTAGTTGCGTTTTGAATTATTCCATGATGTAAAAATACCAGCCATACGTAAATTGTATGACTCAAATGTAGTAATAGTATGAGGTATCATATAAAAACACCACAGCCATACATAAATTGTATGACTCAAATGTAGTATGAGGTATTATGTAAAAACACCACAGCCATACATAAATTGTATGACTCCAATGTAGTATGGGGTATTATGTAAAAATACCACAGTCATAGTCTCATACATAAATTGTATGACTCCAATGTAGTATGAGGTATTATGTAAAAATACCACAGCCATACATAAAGTGTATGACTCCAATGTAGTATGAGGTATTATGTAAAAATATCACAGTCATAGTCTCATACATAAATTGTATGAGTCCAGTGTAATGTGATGTATGATGTATCAATACACAGAAATGTTGTGTATTTATATATTTATGACTAATTATATTTTGTATGTCCCAGTAGTTCCAGAATGAAACACTCTTTGTAACCCCTGGGTGTGGGTATTAAGACAATCTCAAACTGGGACATTGTGACTTTGCTGTGTGATTGTATAAATACTGTCTGAGTAATAGATTAGAAGATCAAAGTTCTACAGTAGAAGTAGTCTACCTAGACTGGCAAAGTGTGTTCTTTTATTATTTTGGTGTATCAGTATGTAGATTGGTATGAGGGTTTTCAGTGATCCTTTCAATAAAATTTCAAATGAAAACAGATTTTTAGATGACTACAGAATTCAGTATTTCGATAGAAATGAGAGATTTCAGTGATCTTTTAAATAAGTCTTTGAAAGAAAACAAATCTCAGGTGCAAAATTGAGAAACAGTGTTTAAGAAACTACAACTGGATATACTAGCAGAGTCTGAAATTTTTTAACAAATGATTAGATAGATTAGAGTGGTGAATTGTCATATGTAATTATGTCAATTCTATTACTCATCCATTTATGAATTATGTATGTTGAATCAATCAGTTTGGCACTGACAAGGATGTCCAGTTGTGGGGTTTTTTCACAGAAACTCCTTTGGACACAATTATGCAACATTTTGTGTTCACCCCAGATTTTGCTTTTAATTCAATCGCTGAAATTTTCATAAACAAAAATACAAAAATTATCTCTGTCAGTCTATGGTTAATCTCCCATAACATTGAATAATATAAGAACAATGAACATTGAAAGTTACAAATTATATATTATAAACAGAATATTTTTATCAAAGGCAAAATTTTTCAGTTAATCCATGGATTGATAAAAATCATGAAAACGTGTACTGTAGTTGTTAACTGTAACATGTATTTTGTCACCACTTTGTACATTAATAAATGCATTAGTTTCAATAATGCACACACTGTAGTCTCTCGGTGTCTATTTGCAAATAAAAAATTTACAGACTCTTCTAAGTTCTAGTAGGGCAAATGTCAAGGTTTAAACAATAGGGAACTTGCAAACCTGCCATGTTGAATGTTGCATCATGGGAAATGTAATAATAAATACAAATGAATTGGTATTGTATATAACACTGTTACATTGTTTGCAACCATGAATGATCAATTCATATTTACCCTGACAATTTTGGGAGGTTAATCTTATCTGTAGCTCCAGATTAGGTATTACGATAACCACAGATAATCCCATAGTCCTTTGCATCTGAGCATGCTCAGTCTGGATTGCAAGTTCCCTATTTATATGTTTTTTATCTGACATGAAATATGATCCATATTTGAAGTAATAATGTCAGAAATTGGCAAAACTCGTATTTTCTTCACAAAATATAATGTTTGGAAAATATGTGATTGTGTAAATGAAGTCATTATGTAAATGAACACTTGTTACTCAGATGAATACAGGAGTTATACAAACATTGACATGATTTACCTAATTAATGGGCTAATATTAATTAATATGTAAATTTGTACAAACTGTTTTTTACAGCCATTGGGGTTTGATAAATAAACAGATTAATTTGCTACTGGTATTAGCACAAGTTGATATTAGACAAGAGGTAGTGTAGCCATGAGATTCAGTGCCATGTACATGTAGTTTAAATACAACTAATTTGTAAAACTAGTGTGTATGTCAGACTGAGTATCAACATCATGTAATCTTGTACCTGTTCCTGCTGTTTAATTCTAAAGCTATTATCGTATGTGTTAAGTCTTGTATCCTTGTATTAAACATGACAGGAAAAAACCAATTCTAAAATCAGGCCGATTCTAGTTATATCTTTTACAATTTGTCCAAATAGAAATTATGACGTAGGAAATTACACATGGAATGTACTATTACAAAGTTTTCTTTGTTATTTTCATGGCCTGAAGCCAAATGATCATGGTTTATATCCTAGCTGTTGTAACTACTTAGTACTTGTACTGTACCCAGGTTAAGTATTACTAGTTTAGACTATATACAGTGTATTTTAATTTAGCAGAGAAGAAATTCTCCCTGCAGCAAACTTTCAGTACATTTGAGTGATTTTAACGAAACTAATCTATGTGTGACATTCTTACTTTGCCTTAGGCCTGGAATCCATTCTCATTATATGTGTTTAATGTAGAATAGAATGTAGACTAAAATCCTGTTTTCCCAACTTATATGTTTGTGTCACTGTGTGCAAAGATACATGTATACCCCCCCCCCCCTCCTCGTCCTGGTAGAAAGAGGATTATAATGGAGTGAAAACAGAACCCAATTTCTGAGCCAGAGTCTTGAATCATCATGCCTGCATGATTACCATGAGGAATGCATGTACTGTATGTTTACACATCACAGAAAGTTAGTGGTTGTTGATGTAAATTTTCAGCTACCATGATTCCAGCAAAATATATCAAAATATAAAATATAAGTAATAGTGTATTAAAATATCAGAGAATTTGTGGTTCATGATGTAATATTTCAGCTATCCTATACATGGATGTGGTTCATGGTAGTTCATGGTATAATTTTCAGCCGTCAGCAAGTGAATCTGTGTTTACTAGTACTGTATGTCATTGGTTTAATGTGTAATTTGAACTGTAATGATGTGTAATACTTAATAATTTAGTCATGGCCTTACACATATATGTTTACATTTATAAAACATTAAGTAATCCATTCCTTTAATAATGAGCCAGATTGGTTTTTTTTTCTAGTTATCAAGTATACAGAGAAATCATCACATTTTCAATCCCAAAAGCAATTGTGCAGATTTACATTGTACAATGATTAAACCATATAACTGCATTTAGCCCCCCCCCTCCATTACCATTATGACTACATTAAAACTAACTGTTTTGAACTGGTTTGCCCCCCCCCCCCCCATCACCCCATTGCCAGATAACTGTGGGTGTAGTTCCCCTCTTCTCCATTGCCAGATAACTGTAGGTAGAGTTCCCCCCTTCCCCATTGCCAGATAACTGTGGGTGTAGTTCCCTCCCTCCCCATTGACAGATAACTGTGGGTGTAGTTCCCTCCTTCCCCATTGCCAGATAACTGTGGGTGTAGTTCCCTCCTTCCCCATTGCGATATGATTGAACTCTTCTGATTTTTCTTTCAGGCATAATTGTTAAATGCTGTGGAAATCTGTGTATACATGTATTCCCCTCCCCCATTGCCAAAAGGCTGTGTGTGTGTGGTTCTTCCTCCCCCCATTGCCATATAACTGTGTGTGTGGTTCTTCCCCCTCCCATTGCCATACGACTGAACTCTGCTGATTTGTCTTGTAGGCATCTTTGTTAAATTCTGTGGAAATCTGTGTGTCAGAACCTGAAAAAAGAAGTACAATATCGTCCGTTGGAATCAAAGACACATATACTGTATATTTAGTAGAAACTAGGTAAGTTATCATCATGGGGAACAAAATTAGGTTTTTAGTTCCTGATAACATGAGAAAGAATACATCCACTATGACTAATTATAGACTGGAAGTTTTGTTGTTGAAACTTCTCATTCAGTACAGTGATTATAAAAGTGTCCAAAACAACATTTTTTTTTGGTCAGAAATAATTTTATTACAAGTGTAATTATATATTGGGCCATCCAACAAGAACTTCTGATCAGTGTTCTTCCTAGGATAGATTGCAATGATGATGACTAATTTGCACAACATCAGTAATTTACAAACTAATTATGCAGTATTTTGCATATCGGCATATACAAATGTAATGATATTTTTGTCTTCAACATTGAAGCATACATAAATAGACATTGAAATCAGCTATTTTTCTTCAGGTGAAAGAATTATTATAATATTGTCATTCAAAGATTACTAAATCTCAGCTACTCAAGAATGGTTGAACATATTCTGTTTGTCATTCACAGAATTAAAGATACTGGTAATAAAGGTATTGTTGATGCACCGACATCACTATGGAGAAGATACAGTGAATTTGAATTACTTAGAAATTACCTTGTAGTTACATTTCCAGCGATTGTGGTGCCACCGCTACCAGAGAAACGGGTATGTACATTGTATTTTGAATTGATAGTAACATTTTGAGCAATTATGCCATCGCTACCAAATAAATGGGTATACATTGAATTTGTGTGTTGAATGGATAGTAACGTTTCCAGCAATTGCAGTGCTATTGCTACCACCCTTCCCCTCTCTCTCTCTCTCTCTCTCTCTCTCTCTCTCTCTCTCTCTCTCTCTCTCTCTCTCTCTCCTCTCTCTCTCTCTCTCTCTCTCTCTCTCTCTCTCTCTCTCTCTCTCTCTCTCTCTCTCTCTCTCTCTCTCTCTCTCTCTCTCTCTCCCCCCTCTCTCTCTCTCTCTCTCTCTCTCTCTCTCTCTCTCTCTCTCTCTCTCTCTCTCTCTCTCTCTCTCTCTCTCGCTCTCCTTCCTCCCTCCCTCCCTCCATACCCTTTCTTCATGGGACTAGTTTCTCATCTAAATACCAAATGTAATGTCATTGATATGTGTTAAAATTTCTAGTCATCAGAATCCCACACTATTTATTCCATATTTTGCCCCCTTCAATATCCTACCTACTCTTTCCATATTTCACCCACCTCTCTATCCTACCTACTCTTTCCATATTTCACCCACCTCTCTTATCCAACCTACTCTTTCCATATTTCACCCACCTCTCTTATCCTACCTACTCTTTCCATATTTCACCACCTCTCTTATCCTACCTACTCTTTCCATATTTCACCACCTCTCTTATCCTACCTACTCTTTCCATATTTCACCCACCTCTCTCATCCTAACTACTCTTTCCAAACCCATTTCTCCTCTATCATCTAAACAGACTTAAAATCTCTAAATTCTTCATCTTGTTTCACCAGGGAATTATTCACTGGCAACAGTTCACAACAGCTGATAATTTTGATCCTGACTTTATCGAGAGAAGACGAGTAGGATTAGAGAATTTTATGTTACGAGTTGCGTCACATCCAACGTTGTCACAAGATAAATTATTCCATGCCTTCCTACAACAAGAAGAAAATTGGAAAGAAAGTGTGTATGAAACAGGATTCCAAGCAAAGGTAAGACATTTTCTATTTGATTCTATATTAAGACTTCATTGGAGTTGTTGATATTTGTGCCAAGTTTGAATGAAATTGGCTGATACTGCATGACTTAAGAAATGGCTGTGCACTTATAAATGAACATACATACGCATGCTTTATGAAATAAACCACATACAGAATCCCTTATTGCTATGCTGTATGATTTGGATGCAATAACAATTTTTTCCCAATCACCATAAAACAGCAATATTTTTTCCAAGAGCAACGTACTGGACGGCAAATTCTGTTTGCCTAGTAGGGATACAGCTAATTGAAAAAATATATATGCTTTAAGTTTGACCAATGTACTCATGTCATATTGCACTGCATCATGTCACATAGGAAATTACCACCAACCCTCGTCTTGTGTTTATCAATCAATATTTCTTATTTCTTTGATGGTTGTATACATACATACATACATACATACATACGTACGTACGTACATACATACATACATGCATGCACACACACACACATACATAAAGACAGACATAAAGACACACATTCATAAAGACAGACAGACAGTCAGACATCTTTGTATCTTGAACATACCGAAGGACAAGTTAGCTAACTGTTTGGTTTATGTTTGTCTCTTGAATACACCCACTGACTTTGTCCATATCCATCTCTGATATCTTGCAAACAAGCCACATTCAATGTGTCAGTCAGTAATTTGAAAGTTAATTCATCATTAGCTGTACGGTAAATTGCCTGCATGTACTTGCTGACGTCATTTTCACTTATACCACTGGCTTATTCATTGAAAGACACAATATCATGAAAAAGGCTGTATTTGATTTGAAAAGAAGATTTAGTGACATATGGTGAGAGCTTTACTGACAACATCAATAGGAAATATGTGACTGAGGGTAATGCACTTCTGATTTGCAATATTGGGTATTAGTGAAAGATGATAAAGAGAAAATCATGGGTATAGATAATATGGTGTAGAATCATTCATCATCCTTGTATTATACAATGTGTTGATGTGTTTTGATGAGCTGTATGAGAATGACATTCCCTAGTATTCATACCTAGCTGTATGAGATTCCGTTGTATTCATACCTAGCTGTATGAGATTCCGTTGTATTCATACCTATCTGTGTGAGATTCCCCAGTTTTCAAACCTGTCTGTGTGAGATTCCGCAGTATTCATACCTAGCATGTTAACAAATACCTTTCTATTTGTGCTTTCCATTCTTTTTTTTTGTAAACGCACTACACAGCTTCAGGACCATCACAAAGATGTATGTAGCTATGGTAACCATTTTCTTGTCTCGTTGTTATAGTAACAGTCATTTGTTGAGTTTGTTGTTTAATTCCTCTTGTATATTACACTGTGTGTTGACTTCAAGTTTTTTTTTTGGAATTCTTGTTCTGTCTTTATAATATATTGTGTAATTATTAGATGATGAAAATAATTAATGGTTTTCAGCAAAATATGAAGGGAAATGAAATGAAACATCAAAGAAATTAGTTATTAGAGTCATCAAAATCAAATTAATTTTGCTTTGTTATTTACACAAAGGGAATTGAATGTTTTGTATAAAAGAGATGTTAATAACTGTACAAAATGTGACTCGCCTGTCAAGTCTGTTAAAACCAATACAACAAAAATCACTTGATGCAGAGTTGTCAAGATACCCAAATTAGTTTTGTGATTTTTCCCACCAAAATAATATTTTCCCACCAAAACTATATTTTCACTCCTAAACTATGTTTTCATGCCAAAACCGTTATTTTTTCACCAAAGTAATCAATATCAGTAACAATATGTATTCTTTAGTAAGTATAGTCAAACATGTATTTTCCTGTCTGAACCATATTTTCCAACCAATCCATAATTTCCTGCCAAAACCCCATTTTCCTGTCAAAACCCTATTTTTTTAGACCAAAACTTTGTTTTTACCATCAAAACCTTATTTTTCTATGGAAACCATATTTTCCGTCCAAACACCATCTCAAAAGTCATTGTACTTTTACATTGCTGTATACATTTAGAACTTACTTACAGTTCAAAGTTGACCCAAATGTCCAATCCATTTATCCACATTGAGAATTTATTTTAGGATGAAAAGGATTTGAAACATGAAAATATTAGAATATATCTGCAAGATCAGTAATTAAGGGAATGTTTTGTATCCTGTTTAATTAAGTAGAGTTGTACCCAGGAGTTATCTGTTTGTGTATTTATGTTTCATGTGTCACCAGTATGTGTGTTTATGTTTTCATGTGTCATCAGTTTGTGTGTTTATGTTTCATGTGTCATCAGTTTGTGTGTTTATGTTTCATGTGTCATCAGTTTGTGTATTTATGTTTCATGTGTCATCAGTTTGTGTGTTTATGTTTCATGTGTCATCAGTTTGTGTATTTATGTTTCATGTGTCACCAGTATGTGTGTTTATGTTTTCATGTGTCATCAGTTTGTGTGTTTATGTTTTCATGTGTCATCAGTTTGTGTGTTTATGTTTCATGAGTAATGTTCTTGATTAATTTCAAGTTTTACTTCCTCTGTAAGTTTTGGCTTGCACTTGATATGAATGCATGTAAGTGCTTATTTGTGTGTGATGATGACGGACATGTTTAAATGTGCAGTCCCCGGACAAATTATTGCATGGCTTGTATGAAATAGTGGTTTATTCATGTTAAGGTCAGTTGTCATAGTAATGTAGCGTACATTTCATGTAGATAACATAAACTCATCATTTTGACATTAAAAAATATTACAGAATGAATTATACATTCCCGAGTGAAAATTTACTATTACAATTAGTTAATTATATGCATGAAATATTTAGCTTTTTGAGCACATTCTAGCTTTAAAAAATCAAGGACTAAAAAGTGTACACTCTTTCTTTGAATATTGGATCAAATCAAGGAAGTCATTCTCTTTTTTGTTTCTATATTCTTAACACTACTCAGCTCAATGTATAGGAGAGATTCTCCTATTCTAAATTCATAAGGTCATTCAGGATGATAAAGTCGATCAATAACACTCAAGTTTTTGTATCACTTGGGAAGCAATGTCTTTTGTCACTCAGGATGGCTTGTACTAGCTGTCTTGGGAAACAATGTCCTTTCTTGTCACTCAGGATGGCTTGTAGGTGACAGTTACAGTCTTATCAAAATACAAACAAATTGAGAAATTAAGTTGAATGTTTTTCAAAAAATTGCATTGCAAAAAGATGCACAAAGTGTTAAATTGTTATTGTACGTACAATAACAAATATTTTACACATTGTTTAATGGTTTGCAGTTTATTGAGATGTGAACATGGACTTGGTATATGTTATTTCACATTATTTTTTCAAGTAGAAAAACATGGTGAAGCTGTTTTATCAAATAAAAATCCAAAATAAATACCAAATTCTCATCCATATGGCCACTTTAAATATTGATGATTTTCTTGAAAACAATGCTGTGAATCTCCAAATTTTGTTTTAGTATTATTTCAAAAGGACCAGGAACAAGCTTATGGCAAAGTTTGGAAAGAATTGAAGAACTCTGATTTTCAGGGAAATTTGTGAGGAGCATTCCATGTTAAGGAAAAACAGATAAAAACTTTTGTAAAACACTGTACACTCACTGTATGTAGTAAATCTCAGACAACCATGTTTAGTTAGGTGAAGTGAATTATAGCACTGTACTTGATCAATTGTTGGTCTTAACATACAGATATTGATTTATGTCCAGGGTTGATATGCTCCTGGAAGGTCATATGAACACTGATGTGTCAGGGTAAGCTTTGGACCTGTGCCATTGACATAAAGAAATCATATCCTGTATAAGGTGACAATAAGTTATGACAACCAAGGTCAAAGGTCATCACAGAAGTCAGGATGTTACTTGACACACTTTATCTTTATGACACAGCTTCTGAATGTCATTTATGATAGTGTCCTTACAAAAAACAATCATCATAAACTGTTAAAACACAGTTCAATATCCACATTTTGTGATAAATGTCCTTTAAAAAATTTAAAAAGTTCAGACGGTTTAGCAATTAAAAAGTATACAAAAAAAGTGACAAAAATTCGTAATTTTTAAAAAACAAAACAAACAAGAGTGTTGTACTGTGTACAAGAGGAAAAATATGATTTTTCTATGAAGTAATTCAAATGATTATGTAGGAAGTACAGATGATAGTAGATTTGATCATACATCTGTCAGTTTCCTTATCTAGCCAAATCAATGAAAAATCTGACTTCTCAAGTGACAAATCAATCATTGACATCTTGTTAGCATTTGTTTGCATATTCTAGCTGTGTTTGTTGTAAAATATATCATTATTATATGACTTAGTGATGTACATAAATTTTGGGGAAGGTTTTGCATTTTCTGTTGTTGTAACTTGAAAGAACGAGTATAAAAACAAGTAAGGAGAACGTACAAGAAAATAATAAGAATGGTGAAGTGTGATGACCTCGCTTGAATAGTGAGGTCAAGGGTCATACTTGAATAGTGAGGTCAAGGAGCAACCAGTATTGATGATGCCCATTTGTGTATACTGTGTTGTCCTTCGCTGTCACATATAGCACAGCTGTCAGGAAATGCTGTCATTTAATTGTTCCTTTCTCTAACTGAAGCTAATACCAGAACATTTCCTGTTTGTTTGTTATCTACAGAGTGATTCCAGGTTAAAAAGTTTAAATGCGTCTTTCCGTTTAAAGAAGCCTGACAGGTACGTGCTTAACCTTTGACCCTATTCAAATATATCATTCTCATTGAAGAAGCTTAACAGGTCAGTCTTCCTACCCTCATTGTGTTTTCCCACCAAAAGTTGGTACACGTTATAAATTTGACAAGGGTATCATTCTCAGTGAACAAAATGAACAAAATGGTCTTACAACTTCACTGTTTCCTGCCAAAATTTTATACAAATTATAAATTTGAAAAAGGTGTCAATAATCATTCTCAAAGAAGAAAAGGAAAAGGTTGTCGATCTCTTCAACTTTTACTGTGTTTTCTTGCTAAAATATGTTACAAATTTAAAACTTTTAAAAAAAAGGTATCATTCCTGATGAAAACATTGAACAAAATGTTCTTTCAATTTTCACTATTGTTTCTGAGTCACTACAATATGTTACAAATTTGAAATTTGAAAAAGGTATGATATTTCTCAGTAAATACATGTACAAAATGGTATTTCCAACTTTCACTGTTGTTTCCTGCCAAAATTTTGAAAAATATTCTTGAGGAAGAAAATTAAGAGGTTAAATATTGGTCTTTCAAATTTTACAGTTGTTTTCCTTGCCAAAAGTTAGTAGTAAATGTTTTACAGGTCTGCCACTTTTTACAAATTATAAATTTGAAAGTGCAATTCTAATTGAAGAAAATAAACAGGTTGTTATTTCAACTGTCACCGTTTCTTCCTGCTAAAATGTGATGTAAAATAATTCATTCTTCTGCCATGTTTAAAATTTGAAAGTATCATTCTAACAGAAAAAGACATGATTAGGTTGGTCTTACAAATTTTACCATGTTTTCCTGTCATAAATTCTTGCAAAATATGTCATGTTTCTGCCACATTTCACAACTTAAGATTGTGAATACGTTATTGAGAATTCAATATGCTTACATTTCCATGAACTAGATGGTATAATTTGGAAGGGGATAATTGGGGTTTGGGAGGGGTAATGGGTGGTGGGGGGGGGGGTGGTGGTGGTGGGGGGGTGTTGAGATAAAATACAAATGTTATTGTGATAAGTAGTCTTAAAATACATAGTCGCTTCAAGTACTAGATTCTAATAAAGTAACTTCACTATTTCTAAGATAAATTAGTTTGGTAATCATGGACACCTAGTCTAGAGGCTATCCTTGGCTTTGAAGAGAAGTAGTGAGGAGAAATCTAGATTTGAAGAGAAGTGGCGAGGAGAAATCTAGATTTTAAACCAAAGATAGCCCACAGACTAATAGTGGCTGGGTGGTGACACTTGCGAGAACAGCCAAGATGGCTACCTTAGTCAGCAGAAATACATATGCAATAGATAAACAATGAATGTTCATGGTATTTTCACTGAAGGTAATAAGCACTTAGGAGTCATGAATATTCAGTGTTCACCTATTGCATATATATTCTGCTCACTCCTGTGAGGCAGTGTGGCCCATAGCAAAAATCTCCAAATGAGGTACATTTTCAAATTGGCGTTTATGTAAAATCACATGTAATGTCACATTTCAATCCTAATCCCTAATATGGGCTTTAAATAGATAATGATTGTAAACCATGGTTTAGTGGATTTGTAAGTATACTGCTAATCCTGCACATGTCAAACACTGAGTCAACATTTTGACAGCTAAAGGGCATAAGAATTAAGTAAGCTATTTGTCATTAGATAAGGACAAACATATCAATTGATAATTTATATCTAAACAAGGATACTCAGGAAACCACCATACTTCCTCAACTCCATAGTTTGTCAGTTGTTCACTTACAAACTGGCTTCTTTCCAACTGTACAACGATGACTCATTTTGCCTTTACTTGGGTAGAAATGTCAAACTTTGTAACACTAGAAAGGGATACATCCTGTTGAAATTATGTCAGAATGTTTTAATAACTTCTTATCATGGGGAATTCTGTTATCCATCACATGACATGAAAACACTACAACACTAAATGCGAGTAAAGAACAATTCTGGTGAATAGCCCCCTCTATTGACAGCGATGGAAATAGCAAGGATACAATGTCTGTAATCATAGATGTTGGAGTAGTATCTTTCTGCAATTTAGAATTAGAAGAGAATTATAAGTATTCTTACTCTTCAATGTTTAACAATCCAATATTGTAGTACATATAGTGGTGTTTTAATAGCACCCTCTGATAATGTTACTGATAGAGAATGGATCATTGGTATAATTTGACTAGTAATATGATGATGTACTGTACTCTCTCAAAATCACCAGTGAGGGCGTTTTAAAAAATAAGTCAGAGTTTAGCACTTCATATAATGTAAAAGTAAAATCATTGAACCTCCCTAATGTGATTTCTTATCATAAATTCATTTCTGTACCTTTTATGGCATAAAAATGAGTTATTTACTGGACAATAATGTTTCATATTCAAAGAAATGAATGGACTACATTTCTTGAGAATTCCTCTGAAAAATTGAAAGACCTCAGAGTCATTCCCTAGGAAATGTGGGATAATAGCAAGGAAGATATTCCATAGGGAAAATTGAAAGACAGCATTCCCTAGGAAAAGTGGGATAATAACAAGGAAGATATTCCATAGGGAAAATGGGAAAATTGAAAGATGTCATTCCTAGGAAAAGTGGGATAATAACAAGGAAGATATTCCATAGAGAAAATGGGAAAATGGAAAGACAATTTCAGTGAAGACATGTAGATATTTTTGAAGTAGATAAGAAGTACAATCGATTAAAAAAACTAATAGTGTTTAAATTTGTTTTAATTTGTTTCACCAGGCAATTTGAAGAAGTTAGGAATTATGGAGCAGATTTACATACAAATATTTCTAATCTACTGAAAATAAGAGCAGTAAGTATAACAGAATACTTGTACAGATTTGTGAAGTTTAAAGTGGCCATATGGATGGGGATCCGCTATATATTTTGGATTTTTAATTTATAAAACAATTTTATCATGGCTTCCTACTTGACAAATCAATGTGAACTAACATAGACTAAGTCTGTGTTTGTCACTCTGTACATTGTAAGAAGGTAAACAATGTGTAAAACATTTGTTATTGTACGTACAAATAACAAACTTTTTACACATTTTAAAATCTTTTTGCAATTGATTGAGTTATAAACAAGGACTTGGCATATGTTGTTTCACGTTGATTTTTCAAGTAGTAAGCCATAATAAAATTGTTTTATAAATTAAAAATCCAAAATAAGTATCCAATACTCACCCATATGGCCACTTTGAAAAATAGTAGTAAGTAAAAGTAAAACTACTTCTGTCTTAAATGTTGACAAAAGTCCAGTGTTTGTTAAATTTAATAGAGCCATGCAAATGAAGGTCTGTGGAAAAAGTACCTGTTGACACATTTTGAAAAGTTGAATGTAGATATTATGAAATTCACAGATATTGAAGACTGTGTTTGTATTTAAGAATGGTAAGTAGGTAAAACCAAACTGAATGTGCCAAATGTTTTACTAGTAATATAGAGTTCCTCAAATTATAATGCAAATGTACAAGATCTGAGAATCAAAGTAAGTTTTACCCGACCCCCCACCCCCACCCCAATTATTGCCAAGGTTCCCAAGCCATATCACAAGTATTGCAGTGCATTTACAGCAAAAGTACAATGAGGGTATTGAGTTGAACATTATTTCTAGAAATGAAATTAGAATTAGAAATGAGCAAAAAGATGGTTGTATGGTATCCATAAAATTCATTCCTTGTTTTAAATTTAGAAATTAGCAGAAAGGTTATATGGTCTCCATAAAATCCATGGCAACTATGGACGTGTGTTCAGTGAATGGAGTGGCATTGAGAAGAAGATGGGAGATGGTTTACAGAGTGCAGGACATTACATGGATGTGTAAGTTGATAAAGTCGTCACCTCAAGGCCTCATTTGTGTTCTTAGAAATGATCTTGAAAACATTATTTGCTGAAGTTTGGTTTTGACAATTTTGTCATATTATGTATAATCACATGTAGTGCGCACTTACCGTGTGTGTGTGTGTGTGTGTGTGTGTGTGTGTGTGTGTGTGTGTGTGTGCGTGCATGCGTGCGTGCGTGCGTGCGTGCTTGTCTGTCTGTGTCTTATAAATACCTCAAGAACAGGTGAATGGATTGCAGTAAAACTTACATCTGAGACAGATAGTATATTGACCTCAATCATCAACTAATTGTAACAGCATGTTGTATTATTGTCACACAGCTATGCAGCCAGTATAGACAGTCTGTTAGAGGAGGAAGAACAATATGCTGACCAGTTAAAAGAGTATTTATTCTATTCTGAGGCACTCAAGTAAGAAAGAATTAGAACTGATACCAATAATGTCTCAAAACTAGACTGAGTAACATTTGACCCATCATAAATGTTGTGTACCCTCGAGTGGTTTAACCCAAACCAAGTAACATTAAGATTAGGGATGTTAGAGTACCCACTAGGGCAAGAATGAAGAACACTTGGCCCAATCTCTGGGTTGTAACCCCAAACTGGCCATTTGTAACCCAAACAAAATGAAGGAGATAGAAAAAAACCTCGACATATTGTAAAAGTAAAAAATGTAGTAAAGAAATGAGACATTTGAACATTTCAATTAAAGGTTATTTGTTAGATCAGTGTCACACTTTTTGATGTACTTTACAGATGTGAAAAACAAAATACAATTCAAGACACAATACTGCTATAGTGCCGAGTTGTTCATCCACCATATTTGAAAACACATTGAACATTCAGCATGTTCAAAATTGGGTTATCGCCACCCCTTTACAATACAAAAGTCAAAAACCAACTACAGGATGAAGAAACTGACTGGTCCTTTTTCTACCACTTGGTGGCGCTGTACAGTTCATAGTTTTATTGAAAGTTGAACAAGATACATGTATTCTGTAAAAATCGAAAACAATTCTCATCTCAAAAAGTGTTGATCACAATTATTATTTGTGTTCCATATTGATGTAAGTTAATCCTAATTCAAATAACATGTTTTCTATTTATCAACCCCCTATAAATTCAAGTAACATGTTTTCTATTTATCAACCCTCCCCCTATAAATTCAAGTAACATGTTTTCTATTTATCACCCCAGGTCAGTGTGTAGGAAACAAGAAGTAATGCAATATGAACTAGAAAAAAATGAAGAAAATCTCAACGCTAGAGTCAAACAGAAAGAAGAATTAGTTGTAAGTATTAGATTCATAGTAACAAATAGTCAATTCACACGAATTCAGGATTCCATGCCACAAAAACCTAGCTGGTATCCCAGAGCAAAAATTGATTATATGGTAAATCTTTCTTTCTGTGTTTCTTCCAGTCTGGCCAGTCAAGTGGCTTTTCCTTCAAAGGCGTGACCAAATTATTTAAAACAGAGACACCAGAGAGTAAAGAAGCCAAATTGAAGCAATTAGAAGAACAAGTTGATGAGGCTGAAGAAACTGTAAAGAAATCACAGGAAGAAGTCACGTAAGTTAGCTAATATACTGTGATAATTTAGTAATAAATTTATAGAATAATCATTCGCACAAAAACTATGAAAGGTTGTCAGAATAAGATTTTTACATTATCATAGCAAAATTTTATTGGTTTCAAAAAATTAGTACATACTTGCATTCTTAGAAGTGAAATTTGATTGGTTGGTTGGAAGACAAGTACATGTATTTGCATATTAGAAAACGAAATTTGATTGGTTGTCAGCTACATATATTTGTGCAGTGAGAAGCAAATTTGAATGGTTGTTTAATAGAGTCACTAGTAGTACATGTTTTTGTACATTAAGAAATGAAATTTGAGTGGTGGAGGAATCGTGGTCAGAAGATGAGTACGTATATCGTTGTGTCAGTGCAGTAAGGTTGTATCTGCGTATACAGTTGCATAGCAGATACAACCTTACTGCACTGATGCAACGATATTTGCTTATTAAGAAATGGAAATGTTATTGGTTGCTGAATGTTGTGTTCTCCTTATTACAGATCTTTCCTAGACCATGCATTGAAAGATATTGAAAGGTTCAGGAAGCAGAAAGTGAGAGATCTACGAGAAATTTTTATAAATTATGCTATATTGCAGATCAAAATGGCCAAAAAGGTAAGTAGTGAACACGTTATCTCAGTAACTGTGCTGCTAGTACATGTTTGCTGATTCCCATGATGCAATGTGTGTCCACTGAACAATGTATGAGGAGCAAGTTTTAATTTGTGTTTCACAGCAATCACATGCAATGTAGGTGGTGTAAAATTGCTCATGAAATTACTGTCCAGACCCAAAGTTGATGAACAATGCCTTTATTTTGTGCTATGGTTTTAAATCTCATATTGTCTTACTTACAGGGTATAGCTGTATGGACCAATGCAAAAGAATGTTTTCAAAAAATGTAATATTTCCATAATTTTGGTTACAAGAAGAAATATCCCCCCTTCCAGAGTGTGAGAGGTGAGGTATAGATAACAAGGTGAAACAGATTAGATCGGCATCCCTGGCACAGAGTTGCACTTTGTTACAGTGTAACAGATACACAGGTTGTAGTAACAGAGTTGCAGTGTATAGAAACATTGCTGTTTACAGACATGGTAGTGGACTCTGTAGAAACTAGTACAGTCTTCAGACTTTGAAACAGGACTTTTATTTGGGGAATATGTGCAAATTATCAAAAAAATAGTTCATCAATTAATACCCAGCTATTCGGTCGATGTAGAATGCCAAACATGAGACATAGAGGAGAATATGATTGATGGTAGCTTGAAGTGAAGGTGGCCATTGCTTCAAGTGAAGTAATAACATCAGATGAATCACTTCAGTGTATAAGCTGATCAGTACCTTGCACTTTCCCACCAAAACAATTGGAACAAAATTCTTGTGTATGTGTCACTTTTTGCCGAATTTGAATTTTATTTTGTACTGAAATCAAAGAAATAATAATTCTTTATTGACCAGTAACAAAATAGTTCCTGTCACAGCTACTGGTGCTTTGTATGTAAAAGTTGTCAACAATGAAAGTAAATGTAATTTCAGCACAAAATGTGTTATATTTAAATTTTGCTCTTGTCAGTTATATTGAGTCACCAAGCCTTCATTTGGTGCAGAATCCCCATGACCTTTGACCTTGTAGCACAGCAACTCTATTGGTTGATTTAGCCAAGATTGTGGACAGCTTACCTTTCTTTGTGAAACTATTCATAAGAAACTCATTATAATAATGTATTCAGTAAAGAAACTTGTTGCAGTAGCTCTGAGGAAAAGTTATACTTCAGTATTCAGAAATAATTGTTGAACTAGCCATGAAATGTTGTGAGTGTGATTTATAGACGGGAACACATCCAATGTAGAATATTTAATCTTTTTGTTCAAAAGTTAAAAAAAAAATTGACATCAAACTCTTGAATTCTCTTTGTATTTTATTTGTCATCTCAAAACACAAAACAAAAACAGTCGCGATTTTTTGCAAATAAGTATTTAGCGTATGACTATGACATCATATGCTAATTCACTATTAGCATACCCTTGCATGGGCTAAAGCACAGACACCACCATCCTTGCAAACCATGACCGTTTTATGATACCTTTCTTAATGAGCCAGTCCCTACTTTGAAGTGTAGTGGAAGAAATAACATCTCTGGTTTGTGAGAATGAGCCACCACATTTCAAAACATACGTGTTTAAAGGGGCTATGATATGTTTGTTGCAGGTAGTTTTCTTGTGCATAGTAATTAAATGGTACCATAATATTCTACTTACTGAAGCATACTTAACCATCACTCAGAGAAACGACACCTTAAGGCATAATATCTAAACAATCTAATGACTTATTATACACATACACTGAGATATCCAGGAAACACTATTATGCCATCAACTTTGATAACAACACTAGATTATTATAGTTTTGATGCCATTGAAAGCATACATCAATATTTACATTACTGTGTTTCATGGAAATATTTTTACTCAAGTGAAAAATTTATAAACTTGGCTTGTGCCACTTTGATGTCATGTAATGAGTGAAAATGTGTCTTTTGTGACCACATATATATCGTTGATTTAAAATGTTTGGTTTAACTTGTGTGTCTTTCCATAATGAGACTTCCTGTCCATTGATACAAGTTGAGTGTGCTTAGTTGTTTCATATGCAAGGTTTCACTATCTTAAAGGCCCATGTCAGACAAGGATATTTGGATGAGAAAGTTGTCTGTCAAAGATACAGAAATTGTTTGTTGTCGCCAAAAAGAGTGACCCAATCTAATGTTAGTATCTTCACTGACAAGATAGCATTATATAAGAACCAGGGATTGAATTGTGGGCCTATAAGTGTATTTTCATATCTACCATAAATAAACCAGAGACATCTGGTCACCTTCTTCCCACCATAGACCCCCCCCTCCCCCACTATCTCCACCCACCCCTCACCACTACTATTTCCCGACCACACTACATGTAAGTTAATCTTTTTCTATTCACTTTCTGTCGATGTATTGAAAGTTAAGATTGTAAATATACTCCATGTAAATTGTGAACCAATACTAATTCAGTAAACTTCATATTGTATCTCAATATATATTTATTTAGATTGGTACAAGATTGGAAAGTTGGTGTTCAATCCAACAACAGAAATGTTTTCAAAGTACAGGGTTTGTTTTAATTATATTTAAATAATAACACATGCCAGTGAGGACAATAGTCTATTTAAAGAACATCATGTGATTTGATTCTGACCAATGACAGCTTGTGTAAGAACATTTAGGTGTAATAAACTATGATAAAGATATGACAGGCATCTAACATGTCATATTTATTTTGGCCAAATCAATTGGTTTTGAATTGTTTCACGATGCTATTAGCTGTAGAACATGATGTTGTCACAATAATGCCCTCAACTGTAGTGATAATGCCATGAACGGTAGTGATATTAAATACCGTGAACTATTGCAATAATGCTCCATACTGTAGTGATAATGCCTTGAACTGTAGTGATATTGCTCCAAACTGTAGTGATAATGCCATGAACTATTGCAATAATGCTCCAAACTGTAGTGAAAATGCCTTGAACTGTAGTGATAATGCTCCAAACTGTACTGATAATGCTCCAAACTGTAGTGATAATGCCTTGAACTGTAGTGATAATTCCCCAAACTGTAGTGACAATGTTTCGAACTGTAATGATAATGCCCTGAGCTCTAGTGTTAATTCATTGAGCTGCAGTGCCAATGCCTCAAACTGAAGTGATAATACCATGAGCTGTAGTGATAACAACCTTAGCAGTCATAAAGCCACCCTTTGCTGTGATAGTGGTGCCTTGAAATGTAATGATAAAATACCTTGAGCTGAGGTGATAATGTCTAAAGGTGCCATGATAATACCCCTACTGTGATATCTTGAGCTGTAGTAGTAATACCTTTGCAGTGATGCTAATTCCCTTGGCAGCAATGATGGTGCACTGAAATGTAGTGATAATGCACTAATAGTACCCAGTGGTGCTGTGATAATAACCTTGGTAATAGTGATAATGCCCTGATCAATGGTGATAATATCCCATGCTGCAGTGATAATGTCCTTGGTACTAGTGATAATACTAATGTCTATAGTGATAATATGCTGAGTTGCAGTAATAATGCCCTTAACCTTTGCAATGTGTTTAATGACATGCACTTTAGTTCCTAAATACCTGCTCTATTATGCTTGTACCTTTGGCAATAAAAACATTGCCTTGAGCTGCAGTGATAATGTACTTAACTGTAGTAATAATGCTTTTAGCAGCAGTGATAATGCCTCTATCTATAGTAATAACACCCTGCACTGCAGTGATAATGTTCATAGCTGTGTTGATAATGTCCATCGGAGAGATAAGTCTTAGCATTTTTGTTCATGATGATTTATATGTTAGCCTGCTGTGCTACAGTGGTAGCAGCCATGTATTATTCCTCAGTAGTTGTATACTCTATAATTTTCAGATACACTATCAGGAGTGGACAACAACAATAACAAACTTCCAACAAATTTACACTTTTCAGAGTATTGTAGCCATTTTGTTTTGTTGCATGTAAATTATAGAGAATTATTAAAACACCATTTTATATAAATATGATATGGTTATATTAGTCAGAAAACCCTATTAATGTATGCATATTACATAATAAAAGTTGTATTGTGATTTGTGTTACAGTATTTTCAATGAATTACTCTGGTACATTTGCATGTGACATAATTTGGGGTATATTTTCTTTTCAATCTATTCTTCTGTTGTATTTTTTCAAAACATACGAAGTACAATGTTTAAAGAGGGGAAATATCTACTACTGCAGAGAACATGAAGAATGTAGAAAATGCCACTGCCTGGATTGGTTTTCATTTATAATTTACATATTGTAATCTTAGTGCTATAATAGTTATTTCGTTTTAACAGTTACAGTTACAGTTAATTAAATAATTTCTGTTACTTTTTGATCAAGAGAACTATTCTCAGTTCAAATGAATGAAAAATATGTGGGGTCTCCCAAACAAATTTATGTACAGGCTGTATAAATAGAGGTGAAATGATATCAAAATTCATCCATTTTAGAATCCAATATGGCCACCATTTTAGAATCCATTATGGCTGCCAAATCCAATATGGCTGCCGCTGACTGCTCGAGAAGAAATAAAAGATTGTTGGTTTCCTTGCAAACAATATGCTGAACAAGCTTTCACATGGCAGAATTTGGAATTTTGTCAGTGAGGTGCATTCTACCTTAAAATGGGTAACGTGTTTGTGCTTGACTTATCCAAAGTAATGCTTTGACGTTAATGGAGAAAAACAAAATATTTGTATAACTGTGAAAAAGATTTGAAATATTTTCCATTCCATAAAAGTACATCTCTGAATTCATTCCTCTTTAAGCAAATGGTCAGTATTGTGCTGCTGTCATCAACCATAGCAAACTTAGGGGGGGGGGGGGGGGGATGCAAATGAGGTAGCCTTCTCTTGTACTTTCATATTAATTTAAATTATCCTTGTAGAGTACAAACTCTGTTAGCAAATTTGGGGAGAGGTAATACATCCAATGACATGCAAGCATTTACAAGTGAAACTTATACAAACTTGGAAAGTAAACAGTTGAAATGGATTTATAACACTTGGCCCAGCATGTTGAAAGTTCAGAGACAAGTATGGCTTGATAAGAATAGATTTATGGCCTCTTTACATGTACATGAAATGCCAGGGGTAATTGAAATTCATCTGTGAATGTGAGGTATTGTGTAAAAAGGCCATACAACTGTTCTTATCAAACCATGAAATGTGATACACGTCTTCCTTCTTCCAATATACCTGCCAAGTGTTATTAATCCAATTCATTTACTTTCCCTGTTTGTAGCAGGTTCTACTTGTAAGTGCTTGCCTGTCGCTGATTGTATAAGGAAAATAGTTAACTGGTAATTTTGATTAAAAACACCTGATGAAATCAATGAACATTAAGAAGTATTATAGTAGTAATAATAGTGTATAATATATTATACCATGCACAAGCCAAGTTGAACAAAAAATATGGAATATATACTCTGGTCGTTCTATGTCACAACAATGCGCGTCTATGTCACCACAACGCAAGTCTACATCACTGATTCTGCTGTGTTAAAAATGTGAGTTAAAATGTTCAAACTTGTAAGTACTTTCCCGGATGTTTCTTTGATATTACTGGTGCTGGTATAATTATGTTATTCCCAGTACTTTTCTTCATTCAGCCCGAAATTTCACATGACCTATGGATTTGTCACTACTCATCGAGTGACTTGTAGTGACAAAGCCCCTTAGGTCACTCATATTTTCCTTGGCTGAATGAAGAAAAATATTTGGAATAGTAATATGTAATTAAAATAGTAAATAATAGTACTGTATTATATACTTTATTATACATGCCATTTGTATTTGAAATTGGGATCATTTGATTTGAGTCTCCAGAAAATTACAACAACAACAACATGGGATCATGGATTTCTACTCTGTTATAAGAATTTTTACAGCTGAAGTGCAATTTATTTCAAATTGACAAAATGGTATTATGATAGTTATCTCATAAAATCTATCTAAAATTCTATGTTTACGTCATTTTTTTTTGTGTTTTCATATATGTTATTCTGTATCCAGTATGTTTGAGAGAAAACGAAAAAGTTGCCATGCAATTATTTGCAAAGTTTGCTTTGCTTTGTTCAATGCATTATAAGGTATGTATTTTACTGTAACTGCTACTGTTGCTATGCACATGATTGCAAGTTAAGCAAAAGTATTGACATATTCATGTTTTGTAGACAGTGAGAATTGATCGTGAACAGTTGAAATTATATAGACTCTATTCCATTCAATACATTTATTTGAACGGTTCCTCTTTCATGATATTCGATATCTTTAGACTTACTCAGAATAATGTTTTGTCCATACAGAATATGGCAATAAAATATATTCAAACATGAATTAGAAAGTTGCAGTGATTTATAAGCTGCATGTGTACGATTGTGTGTCTGTGTTCTTTGGGGTACTCAAATGTCTTGTGCAAGAGGGATATTTGAATTCTGTCAGCAAACTTGAAGGCAGACAGACACGCACGCACATGCATGTTATAACTCCCTCATAGATTGATTTTGGAAACCCATACTTTGAAGGTGTGTAGGCATTGGTGTCACATGTGCCAACTTTAAACCATGAAGTACTGCAACATATTTTCATTAAAACTAAAACTACATCAACAAGCTGTTTAGTACATGTGTACTTTGTTGTTATCAATGTATGTGCCAATTGTATGAAATTTTAAAGCAAAATTCTTGAGACACCGTCAATAATACAGTATGCAAAGAAATCATTAAATCTCAAAGGACATAGATATTTATCAACATCTAATCAGTTTCTGCCATTCCCACAAAGAAATTGTGTACCAAATTTTATTGGAATCAATGCTGCAGTTTTTGAGATACCGTCTACACATACAGACATACTGACACATAGACAAACATACACAGACAAAGTATTACATAACCCTTCTTTACAGCAGGTAAAAATGATGATGCAATGATCAATGATTGAATCTGGTTTTTTTATTCATTGTATTTCATATCTGGGCATGCAAAATATGAAATATGGACATATAATGATTTACTTTTATTTAGTCCAGAGGCTTAACTTTCATCTCGCTTGTTTTGAGGGAATAGTAATGGCCGTTTTTAGTAAACTTGTCCCACATAACACAGCCGTCATTGTCTGGTACTTTGCCCTGACGATAGCTAGAGTTCAGATTTGAATTAATACATGCCTTGTACCACCATCCACCATGACGTGCCACAGCACAGTTGTTACTCCAGCTATCATTGTCAGCATCCATTGTAGTAAAGCCCATGTTTTTGTGATAAGATAGGGAGTCACCTGTTACAAAATAATGTAATACAACCCATTAATGGTTGGCTAACATAACAAAAGGTCAGGAAAGAGATATAAACCTTGTGTACATTCATAGATCTGCATGTCATAAAGTACATATAGGGCTCCTTTACAAGATTTCAAAGCTGAATAAGATAAAGAGATGCTGTTTGACCAATACAAGTGTACTAAAGACAGAAATAAGTCTGACTGGACTTTTCCTTTAAGTTGATAGCAGTAATCAATACAAGTGTACTAAAGACAGAAATAAGTCTGACTGGACTTTTCCTTTAAGTTGATAGCAGTAATCAATACAAGTGTACTAAAGACAGAAATAAGTCCGACTGGACTGTTCCTTTAAGTTGATAGCAGTAATCAATACAAGTGTACTAAAGACAGAAATAAGTCTGACTGGACTTTTCCTTTAAGTTGATAGCAGTAATCAATACAAGTGTACTAAAGACAGAAATAAGTCTGACTGGACTTTTCCTTTAAGTTGATAGCAGTAATCAATACAAGTGTACTAAAGACAGAAATAAGTCCGACTGGACTGTTCCTTTAAGTTGATAGCAGTAATCAATACAAGTGTACTAAAGACAGAAATAAGTCTGACTGGACTTTTCCTTTAAGTTGATAGCAGTAATCAATACAAGTGTACTAAAGACAGAAATAAGTCCGACTGGACTGTTCCTTTAAGTTGATAGCAGTAATCAATACAAGTGTACTAAAGACAGAAATAAGTCCGACTGGACTGTTCCTTTAAGTTGATAGCAGTAATCAATACAAGTGTACTAAAGACAGAAATAAGTCTGACTGGACTTTTTCCTTTAAGTTGATAGCAGTAATCAATACAAGTGTACTAAAGACAGAAATAAGTCTGACTGGACTTTTTCCTTTAAGTTGATAGCAGTAATCAATACAAGTGTACTAAAGACAGAAGTAAGTCTGACTGGACTTTTTCCTTTAAGTTGATAGCAGTAATCAATACAAGTGTACTAAAGACAGAAGTAAGTCTGACTGGACTTTTTCCTTTAAGTTGATAGCAGTAATCAATACAAGTGTACTAAAGACAGAAGTAAGTCTGACTGCACTTTTCCTTTAAATTGATAGCAGTTGTCAATACAAGTGTAGTAAAGGCAGCAATAAGTTTCATATTTTGTTAATTCTAGTCTTTGCAAAGGGCAATGTCTATGGCTCTATGGAAACTGCACAGATGGGTTGTCTGAACTCGTGAAACTAGTCTCTCCCTGAACTGTCCCCCCTCCTCTTCCCACCCCACGACAGTGCCCACAACATAGTCATCATTATTATCATACCTGCAGTTCCAGCATAGGTTCCTATGGAGAGCTTGTATTTGCTCCGACTGTCACCAACTTTGAAATTGTGATAAATGGCGTACTTCATATTGCCTTCCCAGTCTTCCAGATCAACTCTCAACTGATAAGTTCTACCTGGTTGATTGGTTAGTTGATGGATCTTTTTATTACCCAACCAGAATTCCCCGGTAACGTCACCAAAACCATGCTCATATTGGACCCAATTTCTATAGAATTCCTCACTGCCATCCTGTCGTCGTTGGAAGACCTGTACCAATATGAGTGAATATTGCATTTTTAATTGTTCAGCCCAAGGAGTACCCTGGATCAGGGGAGGGGTGCTTGGTAGGAGAATGGGTACAGGATCTAGGAGTGATCAGGGAGGGGAACTTGGTAGAATAATTGTACAGGGGTGCCTTGGATTGAGGGAGAGGGATATGGGGAGTACTAGGGGGGGGGGGCATCATTATTTATGACTGGCGCAGTGGGGGGGGGGATTTAGGGTGGGGTAACTCAAAACCTGGGGAGTGAAAGGGGGGTTACCCAAAGATTGGGGAGTGAAAGGGGAGGGGCTGCTCAAAATTTTACATGTTAAAAGAGCACCAGAAAGCATTCTTTTAGTCCTTAAAATTCAAAAATGTATGTATGTATGTATGTATATGTATGTAGGTAGGTAGTTAATGAGTTATGATGACGATAAAATGGTGTGGGGGGGGGTGTATGAAAAAAAATGTGTCGGGGGGGGGGTTACGAAAAATTTCAAGCCAGGGGGGTCACTCAAATTTTGTGGATTTTCGAAGCAATTCCTCCAACCCCCAACCCCCCGGTCGTAAATAATGACGGCTCCCTAGGTAGAAATGTTGTTCAAAGTACTCTTGATTGGGGGGGGGGGGGGTTTGGTAGAAGAATATTGTACAGGAGTACCCATGATCGGGGGGGGGGGGGTACATGATAGGAAAATGGGATTCAGAGTAGTGCTCTGAGGGATTCAAAACAAAAGCACAAACACTATCACGATTCAAAAACCGGGAATCAAATCGGTACATTTTGGCCAACAAATGATAGGGTTATGATTCGAGTGACTACGAGTATGCAGTTTTAACAGCGCCACCAACGTTATTAATCAGGACTCCAGTGACCCGAAAATCACTATACAATCAAAATATACATGTGTCCAAAGGAGGGGGCGGGGGAAGGGGGGCGTCAAACCCTCATTAATGCTAAGATAATCAAGTGGAAATTATCATAATATATAAAATCCTGATACTTTAATAGTCTAGTCGTTATTTCTTTTCGCTCATCGTCGTAAACAACACCCTCTTTTACGGCATCATCCAAGACGCACTTTGTATTTCGCAGTGTCGCGGAAGAAATAACAGCTCTGGTTTGTAACAATGTTTCCGCTTTGATTTCGATTTTTGTTTCTTTCAAATTGTTTTAGTACATTTTCATATGCAGGACGTGATACTCACAGTCCATCCTCCAGACCCTGTGTCCATGTCACAATATACATTGAAAGCTTCATCACTGCCTTCTGGTTGAATGGCGTAAACACCACTTGTTTGGGATGTAGTTTTCAGGATATCTGCACAGTCCTTTCCAATAGGTTTCAAATCTACAAATATAAATAAACTATTTATCAATACACACATACTAGCTCAGGCAACTGCGTTGATTCTCTGAGATACTATTAAACAGTGTAATACAATTTTCAAACCTTTTTTGTTTGTTTGAGCGTGCAAATTTGCGTGCACACGCTTTTACAAGTATGAATTTGTATGTATCTGTGTGTGTGTGTGTGTGTGTGTGTGTGTGTGTGTGTGTGTGTGTGTGTGATTTATGTATGTAATATTTGTATACTAGCTGTTGTGTGATTGGCTGTATATCCGCGTACACCTGTTTACCCTTTGATTTAATTTGTCTCGACACGTGTACAGTGAACACATTTAAATCACCCCTAGTTAGATTTAATGGCGGAGAAGTTAGCCACGGATAATTCGAGTTCTACTCCTCTGTATACCTGGTGTGATGACGTCTCAGTATGTCGGAAGTCAGCAACAGTTGCCAGTTTTATTTTGTGGCCTCTGGAGATGCTAATACGCGTACGTAAGGTGAGGAGTTTTGTGTTGTTCTACTCTTAGACTATAATTTGTACCGAGTCAAACGCTGTCTACAGTCTGTAGTCTGAACGTAAAAATTGCTGCACATAGATTCTTATAGACCGAGGAGGCTCTGACTGAGTACAGAGTCAGACAGTCTAAACGTGGGACAGTTGTCTCATGATATGTCAATATTTTACATTCAAAACAGAAAATAGCAGTCTGGTTTGGCACAATGTTCACAGACATCGTGAAGAAATTTGATGCAGGTTTATGTTAAGGTCAAAGAACGATATTTTACTTCTAAGCAAATGTAATGTCACAGTTTTTAAAAAAACACTATTGCCTAGCTACATCCGGGCACTATGTCATATATACATACACGAACACATGCATGCGCACGTACCCCTCTCTAAAAAAAATAAAAAAAAATAATCACTGACCTTCAGTGCAGTGACAACATTCATCTACCGTCTCCTTCAGGGAATCTATCTGGTCTTGGAGATCTTGTTTAGTCAAAGCTCGTCTGTTCACGTCAACAGTGTTGTCTCGCCCATCAGTCCCAGTGTGACCAAGCGAGAAAACGAGGGAAGCTAACAGTAGAATGTACGGTGTCATTATGCCAACGAATTTTATTTCGTTTGTCTGAAATTAAACGCAAGACAAAGGGATAGATAAACATAGGGTACATCTCACTGAGATACTCAGTGTCACATCCTCTAACACGAATTTGTAACATTGACGTTTATTTTCTGTTATGAAGCTGATTCGTTGGTATGAAAAAGTGTGTACATTATGAAACACACTTTGTAACCAGTAGTCAGAAATTGCATTAAAATGAAGGCAACTTTTAATATCGTCGCATGCACAGACGCATTGGGCCGAGAGAATAACATTAAACAACCTTGTAACCAACATTTACCATTTGTTATCAATTCTTACGAGTCCTACAGATATGACTTTAGGTCTTGTATGAGTAAGAAATGGCACAAGATATGCAAATGAAACACCAACAGAAAGAAGACATGTAAATGAAACACCAAAATAAACCAGATATGCAAACTAACTAACTAACCTCTTAGGGCGCTATTGACAGCCGCCAAAAAGCCAAATTCACTTAACTGTTGTTTTAACAAGTAAGCGTCACACACACACACACACACACACACAACTCCGCCGTTTATAATAACCAGTGTCAATTATGCTTATATTACCGTGCAAACAATAAAAAAGAAGCAACGTGTTTAGTCTTTTATTTCATAAACGTGACAGGCAATATTAGACAAAAGGAGAAAGAAAATAAATAAATATTACTATTCACAATATGTTGGTGTTTTTTTTTAAATTACAACAAATATATGACACCAAGTTACAAGAATCATGGATAATGAATTTGGTTTCGGAGTGGTTTAATAGTGTAAAATAGATCAGATAAATCCCCCCTCCCCCCAAAAAAACATTAAAAAAACTAACTGCTTCGTATGTTAAAAATCGCTTGATTTGGGACCTTTGTGTTGGGCCATATAATATAACAGAGGAAGATTTCCCTCGGCAGATTTTTTTTTCAAAATATGGTGAGAAATGGTTCAGTGAAATATATGAATACTTACCGAATTGAAGAACCAGACAAATTATAAAACGGAATTACGGTACGTCGAACAACTGTAACACTGCACTTCTTTGCAAACCAGATTACTTTGCAGTGGTAGGCAACAAAATATATACCTTTCTTATTACACCTACGTGATCTTTCGTCCAATCACGTGATGCCAACTGTTTCATTTCATTTAAACAAATAACATCTATTTCCTAATCAACTACGATGCGGTTTATACCAGCACAGGAAACGCCCTACCCACGTTAACAATTTTCTCCACACCATGTTTTCAATGTCTGGATATCTATCCCGTGTAGCATTTGACTCTTTCCGTTTATTTTATGTTAATTTAAATTAATTTACTTTACATGGCATTTCTTCAGTGAAATACATAAATCTTTTTTTCATTTACACATCAAAGTATACAGTAACACAGTAATGGCTTGTTCTTTGCTGAGTGGTTAAACCACTTGCATCTTACATATTTATTTATTTGCCAGAAGTCGAAAAGAAAAGAAAATTGACATATCAAGTGAGGAAAGGAATTAGTTTCATAGTAAATACATCAGCAATGAATATATATTACCACTGCTGTCGAGTTCGAGCCCACTTATACAATTTGACCACCGAACGGTTCGATTCTAACTAACAACACATGGTTTCTCCTGAATACTTCATGCCTGTTTGTATATAAAACAAATAATACCTACGTTTTTGTTTACGTTATATATCCAGATACACTAAAAGGTTTTTCAAAAAAAGGAGACGAAATTTAGCTGATAAGAGTTACAAAATAGGAAGGCAAGAATTATACATTTATTGAAATGGTAGGTACATTATAGGGCAAGGCTGTACTAATAAACTTTGCGGCTTTTTGTTGTTAGTTTTGTTTTATGATGAAACGTCTTATTTCATTCCACCATCTAAAGATACATTGAATTAGGTTAACTAAACTACCTAATGGGGTAAATAGGGTGTGTGAGATATGATCTATGACGACATCATTAAGACATTCTTGGGGTACCAAAATTCGAATGAAAACGTCAACCTCTTGTATACTAAACCAACTATCACACTATGTCGATGCCAATTTGCTTTAATTTGAAATTTGTATTTTGTCTGTTGACTTTAGCCGAAAATAGTATGTAAGTAAACGGAATGTGACAATTTAATAACTATATCAGGTTTTTACTCTGTGGAATTGATAGTGTTATGAAGTAGTATAGTATATGTCGCAAGCTTGTACGATTAATAACGTTTGGCATTTAATTATGAAAAACATATTAATGTAAATAACACAAAACTGTAATAACGTAAAACGAGTGATATTGAAATACCAGTAATAGTAGTAAATGAATTTTAAATTTGGAAAGCAACAACAAAGTAAACTTAATTAATTCATAGATGTCTATAATTAATCATATTACAATGTGCATTGGGTTCTGATACTGGTCTTGAAAGCGGGTTGATGGTTCATGCTGTGGTGGGTAAGGAAAGAAAACCAGAGTCACGTAATTCTGTTGATGTCACTAAATTCAAAGCACAACCAATAATACAAAGAGTGTGTCAGATTATTTGTTCTTGTTGACTGTTAAACAAGAACATTGTAATGAAAAAGGGGCGATTTGTTTTGGTAAAATAACCATAAGTAAAATGAAAATATAATAAGTAATACCATGTGTACTTCACTTTCAAACAATTTCCTATCATGCCAATGTCTATTCTTAATTAAAGTGAGAAGCAATAATTGATATCTTACGAAACACATACCTAGTAGATATAAAGTTAGATTATATGATCACACATTACTTATCAGACAGGAAGGATAAAAATGTCAAGATTCAGACATATTCCCATCTTTGCTTACAATGATGATATCTGTATTGTATACAATTTTGACTTGGTCTTTGTGACCAGGTACGCGTATTTCTGGGTCTTGTAATAATTTCATGACAGTGTCAAGATGTTCTCTGTCTGCTGTCTGCCTAAAATTTACAACATGGCAAATGTTGTCCAACAGTCGACTACCAGTATCTGAATCTTGTTGGAGGATAGGTGTTATATCACGTGATCCTTTTACTTCAGAGACTTTTACATTTGCCTTGATACCCTTGAAGCATGCTACTACTTCAGTTGTAGTTATCCTTGCAGGGGTGAACTTCTGTAGAAAATGGCAATTCTTCCTCACGTAGTCGGAGCCATTGTTCTCTGTGAGAAAGGAACATAACGACAGTTGATTCAATAATACGCTGTATTCATACCTCTCTCTTTTATAGATTCACGTCTGTATTTTTGTACAGGAGAAGTAGAGTATCATTCTCATTCTAATTCCCTAGGTCAGAGGTCGATGTCAGGTTTAAATCTTATAATGATACCAAGAGAAACATCACCACATACTTACATACATACATACTGGAATGACGTACCTCACACGATACGTAACATCACCAACAGAAATGCTTTCAAATCAGCGATTAAAGAGTACTTTCTTATCAGACAATAAACTTGCATATTCTGTAGACATTACCAGTCTTATCAAATTTTGGCCTGTGGATGCATCAAACTATACCAGATGTTGCAACATTCCAAAGTATATGTATAGTTTTATTATATGTTTTCCTTCCACCTGTTTTATATCTTTTGACTGAACAAATGTTTTTTTTTCTTGTGTAAATACGGTATTTTGTAATTATTCCGTACTTCATAGTTACTGTAGAGCCATTGTATTGATATTTTACATTCTTCTTTTAGAAAGCCCTCATTATTTCTCATTGTACTACGAATTGTAAAGTACCAAACTCGGGAAACAGATTTTTACAAGCTACACTTTAGCTTTTCCCTGTTTTCCGGCCATAGAACTCTCAATTGTATTCTATACTGTTGTGTTGTGCAATTTCTCTAGTTTGTCAATTTCTGTATATGTATGGCATACTGTGACAAATTCATTCTTTCTATGGCAAATAAACGGTATTGCCTGGATATGAGGGCCCTATTAAGTAGATGTCTATTACCACAAGGGCTGTTGTGTAGCAACTATTTCCCGAGGTTGTAATATGACCTCTACTAGTGCCCAAATAAGGCCAGGCAATAAGTGTTTCATAACACATCACATTCCCGGGCACATATTCTTTGCATAGTCAAAGCAAATCTCGATATGACTTTCGAGCAACATGAATATTGCCCTGGAGAAAATAGAACGTGACTAGTGCCCCTATATGCAAATTGAGGTCACCATAGGTCAATACCATGTGATACAGTCTAAGCCAATCACTAAAGGCTATATGAAAACAATGTGTTATATCTGTATCTGTATCGTAGACGTACAAGCACCAATACTGGTTGTCTCATACGTAGTCAAGGGTCGCGCTTTGCTAATACCATCAAGGTATTAAGGAGCCCTAGTGGTGATATTAATAATATGATGATTCTTGGATTGGGTTTGCACTGTGTATAATGATTGCACAGCAGTATGCTTTAATATCCATGGATTGAAACTACATGTATACCTTACCAACATAAATTACTGGTATATGTGTGAATATTAACACTTACCTGAAAGAATATTTAGAACGATAACACCATGCTCAGCAAGTTGTGTATAAAGGTATCGCATTGTTGTCATAGGTTCAGAAAAGTAAGTTATCACACCAAGGAGTAGAATGCAATCAAATGGACCAACTGTCTCTTTATCACCTACATAGTCCTCCCATGTCATCTGTTGCCATTCAAACATAACACCATCCAGACTAGTGTGATTCTCACCAACATTTCCCTTGAATTCAGCTAGACTTTCAGCTGCAGGTTCAACAATTGTGGCATGGATATTTGGGAATGTTTTTCTAAGGTGAATCAGAGCTTGTAGTTCCGCCTCTCCTATAACGGAACCCCAAAACAATTTACATAGTTATTTATTTATTTATTTATTTATTTATTTATTTATTTATTTATTTATTTATTTATTTATTTATTTATTTATTTATTTATTTATTTATTTGTTTGTTTGTTTGTTTGTTTGTTTGTTTGTTTGTTTGTTTGTTTGTTTGTTTATGTTTATTTTTTATCTATTTATTTATTTATTTATTTATTTATTTATTTATTGCATCCCTTTTGTATCAGGGTCTAACTAAGCATGTTAGAAGCAGCACTAACAGAAAATTAGAATACATACACTCCTAAAAAATACTTGTTATTTGGTGAATCACACAATTATATCATACAATTTACCTATACACATTTCATCGGCGTAAAGGATGGACCTTTTTATGGTACCGTTCACAACGTACCCGGCAAAATAAGCCCTGGTTTGCTAGAATGGTTTGGCTATGCTATAAAGAGAACATCAAGCGGATTATACAAAAATAGTTTCTTACCGCTGCCACTGCCCAATGACAGTAATCGGAGTGTGTCCGATCGTTTGGTTTTAGGATCAGACAGGACACTGTCACAAATAGCCTGTGGAATTGTAGTGGAACAAGCTTGCTTTAATTTCTGGACCCTGTCAGTGTGATTTGTATGAACAATTTGGCATCTATGGTAATGATCTCTATCGTCGGTTAGAGGTATCATCTCTTTGTCCATGATGCTGCAAACGAGAAATAAATATATCCCTAGAACTGTTTTACTCTGCAATATAATTATAAACGAGAACACCCTCGTTCAGTGTAAACCATAGCATGGATTCCCCGGAATCTGGAATGTGAAATCCGGAATCGTAATTGGGAACATTATCAGTATACTCAGAGACAAGGCCGTTTTGTTTTCATATTTATTGGTGTCATATTTTATTAATCATAAAGAAACACAAAATAATAATACTCCCAATCATCCTGCAAGTTTGGTTGCAAAATTTTTATTCTGGCATTTTTAATGATTTTTTTAATACAACAAAGAAATGGGGGAAAAATAGCCTTTACTGCTACCTTAAAAGAAAACCTGTCATTGTCAGTAATTCTAATGTAACTACCGTAGAATGATATTTGTATATGTTCTAGTTCTTGTTAGTGTTACCTGTTCCACATTTTTGCAGTAACCTTGATTATGTATGTAGAATTTCTAGTCCCTCCCAGAGTCCCATCCGTAAATAATGATGACCCCTTAAAGGCCTGTTTACACGGGGCGACGCATGAAGCAATTCGCCAGGAACTAATTAATGCAACTAGTCCCTGGGGACTAGTTTCCCCTGGGGGGGGGAGAGACTGTTTTGGTGTGACTGGTTAGTCCCGAGGGGAAACAAACGTACGCTATCACTGTATCAGTCAACATATGTACACTGTTGCACATATGTAGACATATAAAAGTTGTAAGGTCACAGACTCGGAGGTCAAGTCGTTTAGCGGCAGGAACTTGGAAGAAACATTATAAAATTGCTAATATTACCAACAAAGTGACTGAAACTTGTAGAGGTATCGATAGTAGCAATCATTTTCTAAGATAGCTATCGTGCCAAAAACCCCAAAACACACGAAACTGAGCTCGCAAAATTCACGCCTCCAGTCAGAGGAATGCTGGAGGGCACTGGTGACAGGCGCCTGTTGAGACTTGGGCCAAAAATTAATTAATCTGTCTCCAGACTGTTTATAAAAAAAAAAAAAAAACTTGCTCACTCACCAAAGTTATCAGTTCCGAACAAGTCCAAGTTTTGTTAAGTTTTCAAGTCTCTGGACTAGCAATATGGCGTCTTTACTTTCCTGAACGGAGTACTTCCAATTCAGTTTAATATACGCGTTGTCATGGGTCACTGCACATCACTGGCTCGATCGCTTTTTAGAGGCACTTATACTACTGCTAGACCGACTTGGCCAATCAGAGGCCTTGATTTCGGTTGAAAGAGCCATAGCGAAGAATACAGTGCCACCGTGACTAAGTTTGTTCCACGTAGCCGCCTTCAACACTCGACGAACTCGCCGTCCTCAGCTCTGTACTCGGTTAAAGTTTGTGTGCACCACCGGTAAGACTAAAAGTCGCGAGTCAAGTCGCCAGTCAAGTTTGATAACTGAACATTTTGATATATAGAGCATTTGGAACCCTTTTAGTTTATAAGTTTGTAAACCCTGTAATATATATTCAAGACTTATTATATAGTATATTTTGTTTCATTACAACTTAATTAAATAAGATAATTGTTAAGTGTAATGCTGTGTAGTGTCCTGTGTTTGACCGTTTGTTGTTTCAACTGGAAGTTGTGGGGAAAGTATTTAATTTGGCTTCTCTAAATTTTCGGTTCGTAACACTATCTATTACATATTGCAGGATTGACGTGTTAAAGTGGCCATATCGATGAGAATTTGGTATTTATTCACATAAAACAACTTTCCCATATTCTTCTCCTTGAAACAACATATACCTTGTTTGTAACTCAATAAATTGCAAAAAAAGTGTGTAAAATGTTTTTTATTGTATGTACAATAACATTTCCCCTACACATTTTAGCTTTAAATGCACTTGCAACAAAGTTATGCGATCAATTTAGCTTTTTCTAATTTATTGAATTACAAACATTTACTTTATTGATATTGTTTCACATTTATGCGTCCAGAAAGAGTTGTTTTATAAATGAAATAAATAACCATTTGTGTGTGTGTTATCCATATGGCTACTGTAATATGTGATATTGCAAATCTTTTTGTTCTGCCATTGACACAAATTTCATAGTGCAGCACTACATAAAAACCACAGGGACACGTAATCTTGCTCGTATGGGTGCATACATAGAATATAACGTACATCTTGATTGTATGGACGCATACATAGAATATAACGTACATCTTGATTGTATGGATGCATACATAGAACATAACGTACATCTTGATTGTATGGACGCATACATAGAATATAACGTACATCTTGATTGTATGGATGCATACATAGAATATAACGTACATCTTGATTGTATGGATGCATACATAGAATATAACGTACATCTTGATTGTATGGGTGCATACATAGAATATAATGTACATCTTGATTGTATGGATGGTTCCAAAAAAATAAATAACCATTTTTATATATATGTATAATTTATACACTAACCAGTTTCATTTAAATATATAGATTAAACAGTAAAGTGTTTCTGGCCAAGACGTTTCACTCAGGCTTTGCAGAGCAACCTCAGTAGGCTCAACACATCATACTAATTATCAGGTATGTCCAGTTACGTGACCCAAAATGGTAATCAGAACAGCTGCTATTGTTTGCAGTTTATTCCATTTTTTCCGTATGCATTGTTTTTGTCCAGAAGCTTTCACGTGTTAGTCTGTATGATTTGTTCTTCAGTATCTTTTCAAGTCCTAAATATATATTTGTGTGTGTGTGTGTGTGTGTGTGTGTGTGTGTGTGTGAGAGAGGGGGAGGGAGGGAGGGGGAGAGAGAGAGGAAGGGAGGTTGGGAGCGAAGGGAAAGATATATATATATATATAGAGAGAGAGGGAGGGATGGAGGGAGAGAGAGAACGCTTCAGACTTTTGGTTTATTTTTGGGAAAACAGGGAAGGGGATAGGTAATAATCAATGTCGATATGGGAGACACCGGGGGAGACACTCCCATTTAGTGATCGCAGATTCTTAGTAATCGCGGTCATGACAAATGATCTCTTATGTTATTAAAAGAAAATGAAATATCATTTTTATCTCTTGTAAGGGGAGGTTATGTCATACTTGTGTGTGTGTATGTGTGCATGTGTGTGTGTGTCTGTGGATACAATATCTCAAAAACTACTGCATCGAGTAATGACAATTTTATTTGAGAGGTTTGATTGCTAAGCATATTTGCATACATTTCTTAGTCGCCCCCCCCAAAAAAAAGGGGGGGGGACTATTAATATGTTTCTTCTGTGCATCCGTCCATAATAACTAAAAATCATTGATTATGGAAATTACTCATAAAAACTATAAGCTACATTAGGAAACTCTACAGGACATGTGCGCTTTGTTATGGTTAATGTACCAAATTATATGAATTGGATTGTGCAGATTGCGAGTCGAAGTCATGGTGAAGAATGTCTTTAATTTTATCATTATTTATCAGAAAGGAAGGATAAAAATGTCAAGATTCAGACATATTGCTATCTTTGCTTACAATGATGATATTTGTATTGTATACAACATTGACTTGGTCTTTGTGACCAGGTACGCGTATTTCTGGGTCTTGTAATAATTTCATGACAGTGTCAAGATGTTCTCTGTCTGCTGTCTGCCTAAAATTTACAACATGGCAAATTTGGTCCAACAGTCGACTACCAGTATCTGAATCTTGTTGGAGGATAGGTGTTATATCACGTGATCCTTTTACTTCAGAGACTTTTACAGTTGCCTTGATGCCCTTGAAGCATGCTACTACTTCAGTTGTAGTTATCCTTGCAGGGGTGAACTTCTGTAGAAAATGGCAATTCTTCCTTATGTAGTCGGAGCCATTGTTCTCTGTGAGAAAGGAACATAACGACAGTTGATTCAATAATACGCTGTATTCATACCTCTCTCTTTTATAGATTCACGTCTGTATTTTTGTACAGGAGAAGTAGAGCATCATTCTCATTCTAATTCTCTAGGTCAGAGGTCGATGTCAGGTTTAAATCTTATGATACCAAGAGAAACATCACCACATACTTACATACATACTGGAATGACGTACCTCACACGATACGTAACATCACCAACAGAAATGCTTTCAAATCAGCGTACTTTCTTATCAGACAACAAACTAGCTTATTCTGTAGACATTACCAGTCTTATCAAATTTTGGCCTGTGGATGCATCAAACTATACCAGATGTTGCAACATTCCAAAGTATATGTATATTTTTATTATATGTTTTCCTTCCACCTGTTTTATATCTTTTGACTGAACAAATGTTTTTTTTTCTTGTGTAAATACGGTATTTTGTAATTATTCCGTACTTCATAGTTACTGTAGAGCAATTGTATTGATATTTTACATTCTTCTTTTAGAAAGCCCTCATTATTTCTCATTGTACTACGAATTGTAAAGTACCAAACTCGGGAAACAGATTTTTACAAGCTACACTTTAGCTTTTCCCTGTTTTCCGGCCATAGAACTCTCAATTGTATTCTATACAGATGTGTTGTGCAATTTCTCTAGTTTGTCAATTTCTGTATATGTATGGCATACTGTGACAAATTCATTCTTTCTATGGCAAATAAACGGTATTGCCTGGATATGAGGGACCTATTAAGTAGATGTCTATTACCACAAGGGCTGTTGTGTAGCAACTATTTCCCGAGGCTGTAATATGACCTCTACTAGTGCCCAAATATGGCCAGGCAATAAGTGTTTCATAACACATCACATTCCCGGGCACATATTCTTTGCATAGTCAAAGCAAATCTCGATATGACTTTCGAGCAACATGAATATTACCCTGGGGAAAATAGAATGTGACGAGTGCCCCTATATGCAAATTTAGGCCACTATAGGTCAATACCATGTGATACAGTCTAAGCCAATCACTGAAGGCTATATGAAAACAATGTGTTATAACTGTATCTGTATCGTAGACGTACAAGCACCAATACTGGTTGTCTCATACGTAGTCAAGGGTCGCGCTTTGGTAATACCATCAAGGTATTAAGGAGCCCTAGTGGTGATATTAATAATATGATGATTCTTGGATTGGGTCTGTACTGTGTATAATGATTGCACAGCAGTATGCTTTAATATCCATGGATTGAAACTACATGTATACCTTACCAACATAAATTACTGGTATATGTGTGAATATTAACACTTACCTGAAAGAATATTTAGAACGATAACACCATGCTCAGCAAGTTGTGTATAAAGGTATCGCATTGTTGTCATAGGTTCAGAAAAGTAAGTTATCACACCAAAGAGTAGAATGCAATCAAATGGACCAACTGTCTCTTTATCACCTACATAGTCCTCCCATGTCATCTGTTGCCATTCAAACATAACACCATCCAGACTAGCGTGATTCTCACCAACATTTAACTTGAATTCAGCTAGACTTTCAGCTGCAGGTTCAACAATTGTGGCATGGATATTTGGGAATGTTTTTCTAAGGTGAATCAGAGCTTGTAGTTCCGCCTCTCCTATAACGGAACCCCAAAACAATTTACTTACTTACTTACTTACTTATTTATTTATTTATTTATTTATTTATTTATTTATTTATTTGTTTATTTGTTTGTTTGTTTGTTTGTTTGTTTGTTTGTTTGTTTGTTTGTTTATTTTTTATTTATTTTTTATTTATTCATTGCATCCCTTTTGTATCAGGGTCTAACTAAGCATGTTAGAAGCAGCACTAACAGAAAATTAGAATACATACACTCCTAAAAAATACTTGTTATTTGGTGAATCACACAATTATATCATACAATTTACCTATACACATTTCATCGGCGTAAAGGATGGACCTTTGTATGGTACCGTTCACAACGTACCCGGCAAAATAAGCCCTGGTTTGCGAGTATGATTTGGCTATGCTATAAAGAGAACATCAAGTGGATTATACAAAAATAGTTTCTTACCACTGCCACTGCCCAATGACAGTAATCGGAGTGTGTCCGATCGTTTGGTTTTAGGATCAGACAGGACACTGTCACAAATAGCCTGTGGAATTGTAGTGGAACAAGCTTGCTTTAACTTCTGGACCCTGTCAGTGTGATTTGTATGAACAATTTGGCATCTATGGTAATGATCTCTATCGTCGGTTAGAGGTATCATCTCTTTGTCCATGATGCTGCAAACGAGAAATAAATATATCCCTAGAACTGTTTTACTCTGCAATATAATTATAAATGAGAACGCCCTTGTTCACTGTAAACCATAGCATGGATTCCCCGGAATCTGGAATGTGAAATCAGGAATCGTAATTGGGAACATTATCAGTATACTCAGAGACAAGGCCGTTTTGTTTTCATATTTACTGGTGTCATATTTCATTAATCATAAAGAAACACAAAATAATAATACTCCTAAAACAATCATCCTGCAAGTTTGGTTGCAAAATCTTTCTGGCATTTTTTAATGATTTTTTTAATACAACAAAGAAATGGGGGGAAATAGCCTTTACTGCTACCTTAAAAGAAAACCTGTCATGTTCAGTAATTCTAATGTAACTACCGTAGAATGATATTTGTATCTGTTCTAGTTCTTGTTACCTGTTCCACATTTTTGCAGTAACTTTGATTCTGCACGTATGTAGAATTTCTAGTCCCTCCCAACCGTAAATAATGATGACTCCCTTAAAGGCCTGTTTACATGGGGCGACGCATGAAGCAATTCGCCAGGAACTAATTAATGTAACTAGTCCCTAGGGACTAGTTTCCCCTCGGGGAAAAGAGACTGTTTTGGTGTGACTGGCTAGTCCCGAGGGGAAACAAACGTACGCTATCACTCTATCAGTCCAGATGTGCAGACTGTTGCACATGCGTAGACATATAAAAGTTACAGGTCACAGAGGTCAAGTCGTTTAGCGGCAGGAACTTGGAAGAAATGTTATAAAATTGCTAATATTACCAAAAAGTGACTGAAACTTGTAGAGGTATCGATAGTAGCAATCATTTTCTAAGATAGCTATCGTGCCAAAACCCCCAAAACACACGAAACTGAGCTCGCAAAATTCACGCCTCCAGTCAGAGGAATGCTGGAGGACACTGGTGACAGGCGCATATTGAGATAGACTTGGCCAAAAATTAATTAATCTGTCTCCAGACTGTTTATAAAAAAAACTTGCCCACTCACCAAAGTTATCAGTTCCCAACAAGTCCAAGTTTTGTTAAGCTTTCAAGTCTCTGGACTTCCAGTAAGTTTAATATACGCGTTGTCATGGGTCACTGCACATCACAGGCCTCGATCGCTTATTTTAATAGGAACTTATACTACTGCTAGACCGACTTGGCCAATCAGAGGCCTTGATTTCGGTTGGTTATATGGAGCCATAACCCACTCTTTCTATAAAGGGGTGTGACCTATATTACGCGGGGTAGAGCAGTAGTCGACTATATGATTGTGCCTCATGAATATTTTATGCAATGTGATTCTTTTAGAGTTACCACTATGTCGGATTTTCTGAATGATTATAATTTAATGCACCTGCTATCTGAGCGTTGTAAAATTCCTGACCATTCCTTACTTGAAATAGTTTTCAACGCTCGGTCTTTTCATAGTATGAATTTGAATATCAATTGCAATGGTAGTTCTTCGGTTTCGCATGAGCGGTCAAGAAAATATAAGCTTGATAACATTCCTGGGTCATTTTTGAATTCGCCTATCGCACGTGGGGCAATTCGTAATATCATTGATGTCATTCAAACCTGTAATGAGACGCAACTAAATGTAAATAATGTATATCAACAGCTGTGTAAATGTATTATAGATGAAATGAATATGCATGTCCCCATCCATCGTCAAGCAAGTCGGAGGTGTAGTAAATTATGTCATCAAAAACCGTATTGGAATAATGAGCTACAGGAATTGTGGAACGTAATGCATATTAGGCAGAGGCTTTATCTTAGATGTAGGTCTGTCAGAGTTGCTGAAAAACGAAGGCTTCTTTGTGATTTTAAGACGGCGCAAAGAAGTTTTGATAGGAGGTTAAGGTTTCATGAAAGGAGGCATAGAAAAGGGCTTGTTGGCAAGATTGAGTCAGTTTGCACCGATGATCCACGTAGATTCTGGAATCATATTCAAAAGCTCGGTCCAAAACGTAATAGTTGTATCCCAATGGAGGTTTACGATGATCATGGTCAGTTATTAACAGATAAAGATATAGTTCTTGCTGCCTGGAAAAGGGACTTCTCATCTTTATACAATAATCCGGATGGGGATTATGATGAAGATTTCTTAAATCAGATTATACATCATAAGGGTGTTTTAGAAAACAACATGATCGACCCATTGTACGAGAGCAATGTCGCATTAAATCAAAATATTTCCTTGGAAGAGGTTGAAAAGGTTGTTAACAAGGTCAAGCGAGGAAAATCTGTCGGTATTGATCGCATTCCAGGTGAAGTCCTAAAAAACGATGTATCTATTTCAGTGTTGCATAATCTGTTTCAATTGTGCTTTGACAGTGATTTGATACCAGATGTTTGGCGTTTTGCTACAATCGTACCGATTCCTAAGGATCGTTCAGCTGATCCACGTATTCCGTTAAACTATCGCGGTATTAGTTTACAAAGTGTCATATGCAAGCTTTATTGTTCAATTTTGAATGCTCGTTTAATTACTCATCTAGAAAATAATGACCTCCTGGTTGATGAGCAAAATGGTTTCAGGAAAGGTCACTCATGTGAAGACCATATTTTTGTTCTAACTTCTGTTATTCGTAATAGACTTGTAAATAACTTGCCCACTTTTGCAGCCTTCTTAGATTTGCGGAAAGCGTTTGATTGTGTGAATCGTGAGGCGTTGCTATATAGGTTATTAATTAGTGGCGTTAACGGTAAATTTTATAACTCTATAAAGGCCATGTACACTGACACTAGTGCTGCCGCCAATCTGAATGGGCACCTGTCTAGTAGTTTCCCTACGAATAGTGGCGTCAGACAAGGAGACAATCTTTCACCTACTCTATTTTCACTGTTTATAAATGATTTAGCTGTTATTATTAAGGAATCTCCTCCTGGTATTAGAATTGGAGATATAAAGTTGAATATATTATTATATGCAGATGACATTGTACTTCTGTCCGATAACGAGGATGGTCTTCAGGAAATGTTAAATATTTTCTTTCCTTGGTGTAAAAATGGCGATTAAAAGCAAATATAGTGAAGTCAAAAGTAATTCATTTTAGAAAGAAAGGCACTGTTTGTACTGGTTTTAACTTTATGATCAGTACTGAAACAATAGAGATTGTTACTAAGTACAAATATTTGGGTATTGTTTTGCATGAATTTCTTGACTTTTCTATTACCACTAATGCGCTTGCTGAGTTGGCTGGTAGAGCTTTAGGTGCAGTCTGTTCCAAATTCAGGTCACTGAATAATATGGGTTTTAATACATTCACTAAATTGTTCAACGCATCTGTGGTACCAATTCTTGAATATTGCTCGGGTATCTGGGGTTTTCAAAACTTCTCGTCGTGTGATTTAATTCAGAATCGGGCAATAAGGTTTTATTTGGGTGTTCACAAATTCGCACCTACTCTCGCCATTAATGGAGACACTGGTTGGGACTCGTGTATTGCGAGTAGGTTGGGTAATATGGCCCGGTATTGGAACAGACTTTGTAACCTTGACAGTGATAGGTTAACTAGTAAGATTTTCTTTTGGGACCATGCGCTGTGTGTCGGCAATTGGTCTTCTGAAATGTATGACATCTTTGAAAGTCTAGATACTGATGAGTTGATTCCATGTAATACTGGGATTGTCAGATTAGTAAACATTCGAATTGTACTGAAAACTGGTATATGCATGTTCGTAACAAACCGAAATTACGCACGTACAGTATCTTTAAAAGAACATATCGCCGTGAAAATTATTTAGATTTAGATTTGTCGAGAGCTGAACGTTCTCTTTTTGTTCAGTTACGAGTAGGAATACTTCCACTCAGGATTGAAACAGGTCGTTTTAGGGGCGAGGTGTTACATGCTCGCCTCTGTGTGTTATGTAATGCAGATTCAACTGAGGATGAATCTCACTTTTTATTTCACTGTTCATTCTATCATGATTTAAGAACACATTTTTACAATATTATACTTGAGTCTAATCCAAATTTTGTAAACTTTAATGAGACTGAGAAATGGAACTTTATAACGATCAATATGCCTAGAGCAACTTGTAAATTTATTCACAAAGCTTACACCAGAAGGTGTAATCATCTTTATATAACAGTGTAGTATGTTACTTTTCTTTACTTGTTATGACTGTCCTCTTTGCACCCCTTATTTTTAAGTGCTTTATACGAGCAATTCAGTTTTGTAGTGACTAATAAGCCTGGTGGGCTGGGTGATGTGTTTGCTTTCTGATATTGTTATTGCCAATTTGTAAAATGTATATCACATGTCACTATAATAAACAACCTTACTACTACGCTCAGCGCTCAATTCGCATGCAACAAATTACAAAACATTTTGAAAAATATCCGTTTGAGCCAATCACGCCGTAGTATAAGTAAGATAGACAACTCGTTCGGTAGGGTTTAATATGTGCCAAAAACTCGGGGCTACGCCCCCTCGTTTATTGGCTCATAACCCTCCCGAACTCGTTGACTATCTATTACATATTGCAGGATTGACATGTTTAAGTGGCCATATCGATGAGAATTTGGTATTCATTCACATAAAACAACTTTCCCATATTCTTCTCCTTGAAACAACATATACCTTTTTTGTAACTCAATAAATTGAAAAAAAGAGTGTGAAATGTTTTTTATTGTATGTACAATAAAATTTCCCCTACACAGTTTAGCTTTAAATGCACTTGCAACAAAGTTACTCAATCAATTTATCTACTAATTATCACGTATGTCCAGTTATGTGACGCAAAATGGTAATCAGAACAGTTGCTATTGTTTGCAGTTTATTCCATTTTCTCCCTATGCATTGTTTTTGTCCAGAAGCTTTCACGTGTTAGTCTGTATGATTTGTTCTTCAGTATCTTTTCAAGTCATATATATATATATATATATATATATATATATATATATATATATATATATATATGTGTGTGTGTGTGTGTGTGTGTGTGTGTGTGTGTGTGTGTGTGTGTGTGTGTGTGTGAGAGAGAGAGAGAGAGAGAGAGAGAGAGAGAGAGAGAGAGAGAGAGAGAGAGAGAGAGAGAGAGAGAGAGAGAGAGAGGGGGGGAGAGAGAGAGGGAGGGAGGGAGGGAGGGAGGGAGGGGGAGGGAGGGGGGAGGGAGGGAGGGGGAGAGAGAGAGAGAGAGAGAGAGAGAGAGAGAGGGAGAGGGAGAGGGAGAGGGAGAGAGAGAGAGAGAGAGCGCTTCAGACTTTTGGTTTTATTTTTGGGAAGACAAGGAACGGGATAGGTAATAATCAATGTCGATATGGGAGACACTCCCATGGAGTGATCGCAGATTCTTAGTAATCGCAGTCATGACAAATGATCTCTTATGGTATTAAAAGAAAATGAAATATTATTTTTATCTCTTGTAAGGGGAGGTTATGTCATACTTGTGTGTGTGTGTGTGTGTGTGTGTGTGTGTGTGTGTGTGTGTGTGTGTGTATGTGTGTCTGTCTCTGTGGATACAATATCTCAAAATTAAAACTACTGCATCGAGTAATGACAATTTTATTTGAGAGGTTTGATTGCTAAGCATATTTGCATACATTTCTCAGTCGCCCCCCCCCCCCAAAAAAAAGGGGGGGGGGACTATTAATAGATTTCTTCTGTGCATCCGTCCATAATAACTAAAAATCATTGATTATGGAAATTACTCATTAAAAACTATAAGCTACATTAGGAAACTCTACAGGACATGTGTGCTTTGTTATGGTTAATGTACCAAATTATATGAATTGGATTGTGCAGATTGCGAGTCGAAGTCATGGTGAAGAATGTCTGTAATTTTATCATTATTTATCAGAAAGGAAGGATAAAAATGTCAAGATTCAGACATATTGCTATCTTTGCTTACAATGATGATATTTGTATTGTATACAACATTGATTTGGTCTTTGTGACCAGGTACGCGTATTTCTGGGTCTTGTAATAATTTCATGACAGTGTCAAGATGTTCTCTGTCTGCTGTCTGCCTAAAATTTACAACATGGCAAATTTGGTCCAACAGTCGACTACCAGTATCTGAATCTTGTTGGAGGATAGGTGTTATATCACGTGATCCTTTTACTTCAGAGACTTTTACATTTGCCTTGATGCCCTTGAAGCATGCTACTACTTCAGTTGTAGTTATCCTTGCAGGGGTGAACTTCCACAGAAAATGGCAATTCTTCCTTACGTAGTCGGAGCCATTGTTCTCTGTGAGAAAGGAACATAAGGACAGTTGATTCAATAATACGCTGTATTCATACCTCTCTCTTTTATAGATTCACGTCTGTATTTTTGTACAGGAGAAGTAGAGTACCATTCTCATTCTAATTCCCTAGGTCAGAGGTCGATGTCAGGTTTAAATCTTATAATGATACCAAGAGAAACATCACCACATACTTACATACATACTGGAATGACGTACCTCACACGATACGTAACATCACCAACAGAAATGCTTTCAAATCAGCGATTAAAGAGTACTTTCTTATCAGACAATAAACTTGCATATTCTGTAGACATTACCAGTCTTATCAAATTTTGGCCTGTGGATGCATCAAACTATACCAGATGTTGCAACATTCCAAAGTATATGTATAGTTTTATTATATGTTTTCCTTCCACCTGTTTTATATCTTTTGACTGAACAAATGTTTTTTTTTCTTGTGTAAATACGGTATTTTGTAATTATTCCGTACTTCATAGTTACTGTAGAGCCATTGTATTGATATTTTACATTCTTCTTTTAGAAAGCCCTCATTATTTCTCATTGTACTACGAATTGTAAAGTACCAAACTCGGGAAACAGATTTTTACAAGCTACACTTTAGCTTTTCCCTGTTTTCCGGCCATAGAACTCTCAATTGTATTCTATACAGTTGTGTTGTGCAATTTCTCTAGTTTGTCAATTTCTGTATATGTATGGCATACTGTGACAAATTCATTCTTTCTATGGCAAATAAACGGTATTGCCTGGATATGAGGGCCCTATTAAGTAGATGTCTATTACCACAAGGGCTGTTGTGTAGCAACTATTTCCCGAGGTTGTAATATGACCTCTACTAGTGCCCAAATAAGGCCAGGCAATAAGTGTTTCATAACACATCACATTCCCGGGCACATATTCTTTGCATAGTCAAAGCAAATCTCGATATGACTTTCGAGCAACATGAATATTGCCCTGGAGAAAATAAAACGTGACTAGTGCCCCTATATGCAAATTGAGGTCACTATAGGTCAATACCATGTGATACAGTCTAAGCCAATCACTGAAGGCTATATGAAAACAATGTGTTATATCTGTATCTGTATCGTAGACGTACAAGCACCAATACTGGTTGTCTCATACGTAGTCAAGGGTCACGCTTTGGTAATACCATCAAGGTATTAAGGAGCCCTTGTGGTGATATTAATAATATGATGATTCTTGGATTGGGTTTGCACTGTGTATAATGATTGCACAGCAGTATGCTTTAATATCCATGGATTGAAACTACATGTATACCTTACCAACATAAATTACTGGTATATGTGTGAATATTAACACTTACCTGAAAGAATATTTAGAACGATAACACCATGCTCAGCAAGTTGTGTATAAAGGTATCGCATTGTTGTCATAGGTTCAGATAAGTAAGTTATCACACCAAGGAGTAGAATGCAATCAAATGGACCAACTGTCTCTTTATCACCTACATAGTCCTCCCATGTCATCTGTTGCCATTCAAACATAACACCATCCAGACTAGCGTGATTCTCACCAACATTTCCCTTGAATTCAGCTAGACTTTCTGCTGCAGGTTCAACAATTGTGGCATGGATATTTGGGAATGTTTTTCTAAGGTGAATCAGAGCTTGTAGTTCCGCCTCTCCTGTAACGGAACCCCAAAACAATTTACATAGTTATTTATTTATTTATTTATTTATTTATTTGTTTGTTTGTTTGTTTGTTTGTTTGTTTATGTTTATTTGTTATTTATTTATTTATTTATTTATTTATTTATTTATTTATTTATTCATTGCATCCCTTTTGTATCAGGGTCTAACTAAGCATGTTAGAAGCAGCACTAACAGAAAATTAGAATACATACACTCCTAAAAAATACTTGTTATTTGGTGAATCACACAATTATATCATACAATTTACCCTTACACATTTCATCGGCGTAAAGGATGGACCTTTTTATGGTACCGTTCACAACGTACCCGGCAAAATAAGCCCTGGTTTGCGAGTATGGTTTGGCTATGCTATAAAGAGAACATCAAGTGGATTATACAAAAATAATTTCTTACCACTGCCACTGCCCAATGATAGTAATCGGAGTTTGTCCGATCGTTTGGTTTTAGGATCAGACAGGACACTGTCACAAATAGCCTGTGGAATTGTAGTGGAACAAGCTTGCTTTAATTTCTGGACCCTGTCAGTGTGATTTGTATGAACAATTTGACATCTATGGTAATGATCTCTATCGTCAGTTATGGGTATCATCTCTTTGTCCATGATGCTGCAAACGAGAAGTAAATATATCCCTAGAACTGTTTTACTCTGCAATATAATTATAAATGAGAACGTCCTCGTTCAGTGTAAACCATAGCATGGATTCCCTGGAATCTGGAATGTGAAATCCGGAATCGTAATTAGGAACATTATCAGTATACTCAGAGACAAGGCCGTATGATATTTAAAAAAAAGAAAACCTGTCATTTTCAGTAATTCTAATGTAACTACCGTAGAATGATATTTGTATATGTTCTAGTTCTTGTTACCTGTTTCACATTTTGGCAGTGAAGTTACTTCTCTATGTAGAATTTATAGTCCGCCCCCAGCCGTAAATTTATGATGACTCCCTTACTTAACGGTGATCTGACAATGTAGTTGTAGCAATCAATTACTAACATTACCTTTATAATTGGTGTTTGATCTCCCAAGCTAACGAACATATTTTTTATATCTTTTAGTTACTTTCATGGAAAAGATATTAATGGAAAAATAGTGTGTCATAATTATAGAAAGATGTCGATATGTGGAAATATTCCACAGGTCTATTAATAGGTAGAGTAGATGCTATAGCATCATATGCAAGCCAATGTCGTTAACACTACATGCATCTGTTTATGGTCAGCAATCATTTTGTAACTGTAATTAATAATTACATGTTGGACAACCATATCTTAGAACAAGTGAGGGACAATCCATACCTCGGAATCACCATTAGTGAAAACTTAAAGTGGTCCACACACATAAATAACATTTCAAATCGTTCAAATGCGGTTTTAGGACTTATCCGTCGCAACCTGAAACATTGTTAAAAAATCTCAAAGTAACAGCCTACATATCACTAGTCCACTCTATCCTAGACTACTCGTCAGTGGTTTAGGGACCCCTACCTTAAGAAGGATATTGATCGACTTGAAGGGATACAACGTCGCGCAGCCAGGTTCGTTTATAATAACTACAGCAGACACAGCAGTGTTACTAAAATGATACATGATCTTCACTAGCAACCCTTAGTAGAACGCAGGAGAGATCAGCGTTTAGTGCTCCTCTGCAAGATTGTACAAGGCCTTGTAGCCATTCCTGCCGGCACGCTATTTTCATTTAACACTAGACCATCTAGGCAATCACATTCAAAGGCAATTAAAATACATGTGTGTAAAACTGAAACATGCAAACATTCATTCATACCATTAACTATTGTAGACTGGAACCGGTTACCGAAAAACATTGTCATTAGCAACAACAGAACAATTTAAGACTGCACTAGCAGCCCACAGGGACTAATGACTGAGCGCACTCACTTACCCTGGAAAAATTTTGCTCACTAGTGAGCTAGTTTCCAGTATTTATACAGATACAGATACAGAACTGCCTTTTGAAAGCTGCGAGAATGGTTCACATTACCATATTTATTGTGAGTTAAAAATATCTCGGCTTGACTAAGTCAGAGGAATAATTCAATATTGCCTGTCAAGCATTCAAATTGTGATGAAAACGTGTATTAACATGATTATTATATTCCTATAATGTATACAGGTATCATCGATACCCTAGAATCAGGAATCATAAATGGGAAACAACATTATCATTACATATTATCATTACTCAAGAAAAAACCCCACACCAGCATTACTTTATTACATGGCACCTTGTAGGGAAAATGCATTTGTAAAAAGCGGAAACAGATGTAAAAGTAAACAATAAACAAAAGTAAATATTTGTAAACAAATAATTGTAAACAAGTGTGGCCATTCCAAGCCCTGTGCCTAGACAAAGTAAATAGTCATGCAAAAATCGGTACCTTGTCAAAGGTCACGCCTGTTTAAAAATTTTCAGGTTGCGAGAAGTATCATCTGTCTCTCTCTGCCAGAATAAAGTACCATCGGCGTGTTACTCTCCATAGGCGTGTTACTCCTAAGGTGTGTCCAGATCCAGATCCAGATCCAGACAAAGTGTCTGCTGAAAGTGTCTGCTAGCTTCCACAATAGTGCACATAGGTGGACACTCGTATTAGCCTAGAATCCAGCCAGGCGATTGGGGATTTTGAATTTTGATTTCAAATGATGGGGAAATAACGAATTCAAATCCCCCATCGGCATGGATTCCAGGCTAGGGGCATACAGAAAGCTTTACATTATAATATGTATCTGTAAATAAATTATCATAATAATCAAAATAAACTGTCCTTGGTCCTCACCAGAATTTTATTTTGTCCTTAGACGTTGTATTTTTTTTCTCTTCCATTTCTATATATTTATTCAAATATGTCGCAGATTTGGTCGCAGATAAATAAAGTCTATGTTCCAGTTATACAACATACATCGTCTCGTATGCAGTTTATCCTTTCACTACAAGACTGGTTGACCAAGACTGGCTGATCTTAGGAATATTATAGCGTTGTAGCACAACTGTATTTGACTGTTGCTATGGGCGTGGTCTTGTTGCTAGGCATATTTGCTTACGTTTGGCATCTTTATTCACTTGCCTACCCATCCCAGGTTTCATCTTTGCACTATGCATCATTTGGTTGTTGCTATGGGCGTTGTTTTGTTGCTAGGCATATTTGCCCACATTTTACAAATCTTTATTCATGTGCCTACTTAAGTCCTATCTACAGAATACATATTTCAAATTCCTCAAAATTTGGTACATATAGCAACTATAGTAAGCAAGCATGTCTTCTAAAGTCTCTTGACTTAGTATTTAGTTTTAATGAGCAATTTGCATAATTAATGGGTTTGGAACTATAAGGTTATATATTAAGAATGCAAGTTTCAAATTCAATATAATTTGGCACAGACATCAACCATAAGAAAGCACACATATTCTACAAAGCCTGTTGGCATAGTTTTTCAATTAATGTGCATTTTTGGTAACAAGGCTTTATCTTAATAAGAATGCATTCCAACAATATGTGTAGGAGCAAAAACCTATGGTTTGCCCTTACAGGAGGCTTTCAGTTTTAATCTGTTTTGAATATTTATTCACTTACCTACCCTACCTATATACATGTGATGGAACTTGAACACGCCTCAAAAATGAGCAAAGATGTCTTTATATACATGTGATGGAACTTGAACACACCTCAAAAATGAGCAAAGATGTCTTTATATACAGCTGTCAGTGTTTTATAGATGTTCAAATATTTTGCACTTGAACATGCACAGATTGACTTGACCCACAAGTGACTCTGGTCACAGGTCGCTTTGCTTGGCAAGACACATACACACACACACACACACTCACAGACACACACACACACACACACACACACACACACACACACAAGCTTCTCCATGCCAATAGTGCAACTGAACCTTTGTTAAGTGGTGCTAGAAAAGGAAATCACAGAAGCTAGATTAAAGAACTGCAAGTGAGTAATAACTTTGATGTTTATTCAAAATAACACCATTCAATATTTTATTAAAATATTAGTACCCAGAAACCTATCCTATTGTAGTACATTCAACACTAAAGTTTAAAATAAGAATGAAAGATTCTTGATACATTTATATTATACTTGTGTCATACTTCTAGATTTATTTACAATTGTCTTTATCAGTAAATTTGTTGTTGTTTGTATTCTATTGTTGACATTTTACCTTACTATACCTACTGCAGGTATACTTATATCACTCGATTAAAATGTCCCCCCCATTGTTTTTGTTAGATTTATGACAAAGCCATTTCAACTGTGTCTATCACTCAATTCTTAATAATCAAATAAATATTCAATCTGCATACTTTATAATATTCATTCATATGGGTGGCCTCACTTATATTTGTTCAATCTGGCAAAATAAGAAAAAAAATGTTGATTCCAGGATTAGAAAGAATCACACTTTACACTAACAGCACTATGGCGACCTCCATTAGTGCATATATGAATGAAAATTACACTTTATTACTGAAATGTGGGAATTTTGTTAAAACTCATACACTACGTTTTTTAATTCTTGTTTTTTATTTTTAACCAACCAACCAGCCATCATTTTTACGGTATTACAATTGGAAACATAGAACTCAGAAGTTGATAGTACATAAAGGTAATATGTAAACATGGTAAAATATCAAAAGTACTTGCATTGATTTGGCAATTTATTTCAAAATGTAAATGGAGAAAAATTCAAGCAAAAGCACCCATGATAAAATTTTAACTCAATTTATAAACAGTTGTAAATGAATAGTTGTTGAATGTATGAAGGATCTATATATTAACATACAGTAAAGTTATGAAACTGAAAAATCAAAGCAAGTGGTATTCATTCTGTTAAAAGCTGCACTAGCTGCAACTGGAGCTTTTTTTAAAACTGATATGTTAGATATAATGACTTCTTCAGTATAATATAGTACCCCATCACAGTACTGAATCAGCTGTTGACTTAATTATAATATAGTACCCCAGCACAGTACTGAATCAGCTGTTGACTTAATTGTAATATAGTACCCCAGCACAGTACTGAATCAGCTGTTGACTTAATTGTAATATAGTACCCCAGCACAGTACTGAATCAGCTGTTGACTTAATTGTAATATAGTACCCCCAGCACAGTACTGAATCAGCTGTTGACTTCATTATAATATAGTACCCAGCACAGTACTGAATCAGCTGTTGACTTCATTATAATATAGTACCCAGCACAGTACTGAATCAGCTGTTGACTTAATTGTAATATAGTACCCCAGCACAGTACTGAATCAGTTGTTGACTTAATTGTAATATAGTACCCCAGCACAGTACTGAATCAGCTGTTGACTTCATTATAATATAGTACCCCAGCACAGTACTGAATCAGCTGTTGACTTAATTGTAATAAAGTACCTCAGCACAGTACTGAATCAGCTGTTATTATCCGTGAATAGTTTCATCAGGTTGGACAATGTCTTGAGAAAAAGTTATATTTCACAACCAAGGTAATTTTTCATCCCAGAGAACGTTGACGTTTCGACTACCATCGGCAGCCATCTTCAGAACTGTTTGCCTCGCAGTGGTATCGACGAAAGTAGACCAGTCCACACGGTACTCAGGTTGTAAGCCCCCTCATCCCTGTTCATGGTGGATCCCCTCTTCTTTATGCAAATCGCCTCTAATCCATCTTTGGTATCTGTCCGTTTCTTTTTCAATCTCATTAATTTTTGGATTTGTATCCAAAAATCAGCACCCCACTGAATCACAATTTCAACTTATTACTTTACTACTTATTGATAAAATAGTCCTCTAAATGATATGTACAATGTCTAATTATTGTTTTTTTAAACAATTTTCAGCGAGTATATTTATATATTCCCCAATATTTTTCTTTATTCAGCCAAGGAAAATACGAGTGGCCTTTGTCACCACGAGTTGCTAGACTCGTAGTGACAACTGAATGAAGAAAATATTGGGGAATAATATAATTATACCATCACCAGTAATATAAAAAATGGGAAAGTTATGGCAATTTTAAAAGTTTTGACTCATATTTTGAACACAGCAGAACCATTGATGTAGACATGTGTTGTTGTGACATAGAATGACCTTAGTATATATTCCATATTTTTTGTTGAACCTGGCTCGTACATGGTATAATGCTGGTTGTCTGATCAACCCCCCCCCCCCCCAAAAAAACAACAACAAAAAAAAACAAAACAAAAACAAAACAAAAAAAACCCAGTAACAGCTAATGCAGGTTTAAAGGTATGACACAATCAAACTAGTGACATATATATCATAGAGTCTTGGTCTCAATATTTCAATTTAATATTATATTTGTTTGTTTCTTCATCCTACTCGGCCTTTGTCTTCTTCCCATTCATGTTTCTGATGCCCTCTACCAACCAGATTGTTGCCGATAATGTGAATAGTCCACGGAATACCTGTGCTTTGGTTGATACCTGACCAATGCCAAGGATTGGTACATACGTTGCAGACAATGTAGCATCTAATATTAGATACAGTGCACAACGACTGAACTCAAACAATGGAGCATATGACCTGAAATAAGAGAATGTCTAATATTAGATACAGGGCACAACGACTGAACTCAAACAATGGAGCATATGACCTGAAATTAGAGAATGTCTAATATTAGATACTGTGCACAACAACTGAACTCAAACAATGGGGCGTATGACCTGAAATGAGAGATAATGAACATCGAACTTTAGGTATAATTTGTTACTGACATAGTCCATGTAGTGTCAGTCTATCGTCATTAGTTTGCATCAAGTGATTATTTTGGCTACATTGTATTGTATAGAAGTTTTAATGTGAAATACAAGTCAAAAATAAACTCTTAAAACATTTCCTGTTACTCAAGAAAACTCCAGCCCATTCTCAGTTAAAATCAAGAATAAAGATCAGGGGTCACCACACAAATTTTTGAAATAGAGGTCAAATATCAAAATTTACCAATTTTAGATTCCAATATGGCTGCCGAATATTCATGTAGGCATATAAAAGATTGTAAATTTTCTTGAAAAAAAAGATGGTGAACCCAAAATTTCTTAACTATTTCAAAAGAATCAGAAGGAAGCTTCCATACGTCAAAGATTGGTGAAACTTGAAGGAGTTTGATTTTCAGGAAAATTTGTCCCCAAAGGTCACTCTACCTAAACCTGTTATCATCAGGAAATGTATAAACTGTCTTTATCATTAATGATGGTCTAGATGCCATCTGAGGGTGTTATCATCAGGAAATGTATAAACTGTCTTCATCATTAATGATGGTCTAGATGCCATCTGAGGGTGTTATCATCAGGAAATGTATAAACTGTCTTCATCATTAATGATGGTCTAGATGCCATCTGAGGGTGTTATCATCAGGAGGTGTATAAACTGTCTTTATCATTAATGATGGTCTAGATGCCATCTGAGGGTGTTATCATCAGGAAGTGTATAAACTGTCTTTATCATTAATAATGGTCTAGATGCCATCTGAGGGTGTTATCATCAGGAAGTGTATAAACTGTCTTTATCATTAATAATGGTCTAGATGCCATCTGAGGGTGTTATCATCAGGAGGTGTATAAACTGTCTTTATCATTAATAATGGTCTAGATGCCATCTGAGGGTGTTATCATCAGGAAGTGTATAAACTGTCTTCATCATTAATGATGGTCTAGATGCCATCTGAGGGTGTTATCATCAGGAAGTGTATAAACTGTCTTTATCATTAATGATGGTCTAGATGCCATCTGAGGGTGTTATCATCAGGAGGTGTATAAACTGTCTTTATCATTAATGATGGTCTAGATGCCATCTGAGGGTGTTATCATCAGGAAATGTATAAACTGTCTTTATCATTAATGATGGTCTAGATGCCATCTGAGGGTGTTATCATCAGGAGGTGTATAAACTGTCTTCATCATTAATGATGGTCTAGATGCCATCTGAGGGTGTTATCATCAGGAAGTGTATAAACTGTCTTTATCATTAATGATGGTCTAGATGCCATCTGAGGGTGTTATCATCAGGAAGTGTATAAACTGTCTTTATCATTAATGATGGTCTAGATGCCATCTGAGGGTGTTATCATCAGGAAGTGTATAAACTGTCTTCATCATTAATGATGGTCTAAATGCCATCTGAGGGTGTTATCATCAGGAAGTGTATAAACTGTCTTTATCATTAATGATGGTCTAGATGCCATCTGAGGGTGTTATCATCAGGAAATGTATAAACTGTCTTTATCATTAATGATGGTCTAGATGCCATCTGAGGGTGTTATCATCAGGAGGTGTATAAACTGTCTTTATCATTAATGATGGTCTAGATGCCATCTGAGGGTGTTATCATCAGGAAATGTATAAACTGTCTTTATCATTAATGATGGTCTAGATGCCATCTGAGGGTGTTATCATCAGGAGGTGTATAAACTGTCTTTATCATTAATGATGGTCTAGATGCCATCTGAGGGTGTTATCATCAGGAAGTGTATAAACTGTCTTCATCATTAATGATGGTCTAGATGCCATCTGAGGGTGTTATCATCAGGAGGTGTATAAACTGTCTTTATCATTAATGATGGTCTAGATGCCATCTGAGGGTGTTATCATCAGGAAGTGTATAAACTGTCTTCATCATTAATGATGGTCTAGATGCCATCTGAGGGTGTTATCATCAGGAAGTGTATAAACTGTCTTTATCATTAATGATGGTCTAGATGCCATCTGAGGGTGTTATCATCAGGAAGTGTATAAACTGTCTTTATCATTAATGATGGTCTAGATGCCATCTGAGGGTGTTATCATCAGGAAGTGTATAAACTGTCTTCATCATTAATGATGGTCTAGATGCCATCTGAGGGTGTTATCATCAGGAAATGTATAAACTGTCTTCATCATTAATGATGGTCTAGATGCCATCTGAGGGTGTTATCATCAGGAAATGTATAAACTGTCTTCATCATTAATGATGGTCTAGATGCCATCTGAGGGTGTTATCATCAGGAAGTGTGTAAACTGTCTTTATCATTAATGATGGTCTAGATGCCATCTGAGGGTGTTATCATCTATTTACCACCGTCTAGCTCATTTATGAGAAAACATATACCAAATGTTGTTCATGTAAATGAGCAAATACCCAACTGTTAGAATGATGTAAACAATTTGATTGTTGCTAAGGGCACAGTCTTGTTGCTATGGGCATAGACTTATCGCTATATACATTTGTAAGCTGTGGGTGGAGCTACAATTAAGAGGTATGTAAATCTTGTTCATCAGTACAGGGTATCAAATGGACAAGAAAATAAAATATTGATGTCACAAAACATTTCCTAGATTATACTTAGACTTACTTTTTGTCACAGATCGTTCCAATAGTTGTCAGTGTCAATACAATGTATGCCATACCACACAATACAACAACCTGTGACATCACCTGAAAGAGACCACAAAAATAATGACATCATTAAAATGTGTGTCATACCACACAATGTAACAAACTATGACATCACCTGAAAGAGACCACAAAAATAATGACATCATTGATGACAACATCTCTAAATGAAATTGTTTAAAATAGTGTAAAGGGAGTGGTATTGTAACTGGTGTGGAATCCAAACTGTCAAATGGTTACCATGGTAATTTGAGTTGGAACTATTAGTTTTTCACTTTTGGGTGGAACTCTCCTTATTTTCAATTTAGTGTACCCGAGTAAATATTGAATTTTACATTACACAGCTTTATGCTACTTTCCATACACTATCAGCATACGTCTGTCTGTCTGTCTGTCTGTATCTGAGTGTATTGTCCTGTTTTAACAGTAATTAATGTAATCATATTTGTTTAAAACCAGAGTCCAGTATATTTTAATTACTTACGTTGATTTGCTTAGCGATATCGTCAAATGCAAAGTAAATCAATAAGAAATGCAACACCACATAGGCGTCTGCCCATGCTGAGTATCTACTATTGTATTTCTTCTCTGGATATTTCACCTGAAAAACAGATCGCTGATAAATCAATCAATCAATCAATCAATCAATCAATCAATCATCTGATTAAAAATCTGATCCAAAGGGAAAAGATAACCCATGAAATCATGACTGTTCATATTGTTTGATAAACACTTTGCCACTAAGAAGATAAAATGCATTGTTCTCAATAACTTCCATTATCAGTACTGAGCTGGCATAGATCCAAACTTATATATGTAGAAGTGACATATGAGACTTGCAAGGCAATTTCTCTTAAACATATTGTCGACTGCAGAGTTTCTATCAGCATTGTAACTGTAATAAGTTTTGTTAAGTTACATTATGTATGTGTCCTGTTATTGGTGGAGCTTATTCTCTTAATGATCATTTGCATAAATGATGATTTTCGGTAATTAGGCAATATCGGAAGTTTGCAAGCTTCAAATTTCATATAGCTTGGTATAACTGTTTTGCCCATTAAGGTACAATATATATTGCTAGCTATAGCTCAAAATGTTGCATTCCGTCAAAGCATTGCCTTATGGAAGGTTTTCAGTTTACATGTGGTATAAATGATAGAGAAAGTGTCATTTTGTTTATAAATGATGCTACAAGTATATACTCTACCATAGGAATATCTTCAATGCAACCCAGTCTTGGCTTTCCTGGTTCCCAGCCTGGTCCTTTAAACAGTACAGATAGCTTATTACCTATTCCAGGTGTACTCCAGAATGTCTTCCAAATATGAATAAAGTGACACATCTGAAATCAACATAGAAATACATCAATGTGCCACTCAGTGTTCTAAATTATGCTGCTTTTTTTAACACTTGTATCAAATAACTACTAATATTCGTATGACTTTGAGTGATCAAAATGCACTTTGGTAATGTTATTAAAATCTTGTAAAGAAGCTCTACTGCTCTTGACATGTGTTCAGTCATTTTGAGGATTTCCTGCAAGGGTTTATGGGAAAACCTCTGGTAATGACCTCATCATATCATTGAACACTCTAATCTCATTGTGTAAAGAAGTGATACTGCACTTGACATGTGTTTAGTCATTTTGAGGATTTCCTGCAAGGATTTATGGGAAACCTCTGGTAATGACCTCATCATTGAACACTCTAATCTTATTGTGTAAAGAAGTGATACATGTACTGCACTTGACATGTGTTCAGTTTTTTGGGAACTCTCAGGTTTAATATGACATTGTTAATAATACCTATCTTGACACATTTTGTATTAGGCAAGATGTGACTTGACTTTTCCTGGAACAAAAACACTGTTATAGCCCGTTTTAAGCGAGTGTTCACTGATTCTATTTGCTCTTTGGGCCTGTTGCCTTATTGTTCTGAAATAAACTGATTGATTGATTGATTCCACTGCTTTGATCTCTTCGATACAACCATGCAAAAACCAATAAGAAACTGCACATGCTATGCTTTAAGATAGCAAGATTAAACGAATATAGTTTTTTTGTTTCATATTGTCTTAAAATAAAATGAATAAATGTCTGCAGACATCAAAATGTGTGTGTCAGTGTCTAGTTGTAGCAAGAAATTGTGATCTTGCTAGCTCAGTGTAGAATGTTCAGTTTCTTATTGGTTTCGGCATGGTTGTATCAAACAGAGCCAGTGAACTGTAACTTGAAACTAGCTGTATCAAAAGGGGCATACAGAGAGATTGGTGAGGGGGAAATCAACATTTTTGAAGATATGATAATTTTACCTGAGTGTAAATTGGATCCCAAGTGTTTATAGGATGTGTTACACCATACACTACACGTTCACTTTCAGGTTCAAATGTACCTGTAAAATTAAATTATTTTTTTAATATTCGAAAAAGAAAAGCAGATTGGATAAGAGAATGTCTTGTTAGTGTTTATTTGTGCACTTGTTGAGTCATATGGTAATTGGGCTACTTCGTAACAGTAAGTATAAACATTTTGCCTAAAGCTACATTCAAAATACTTGAAACTTGCCTCGAACCTATTTATATGTTTGTCAAACCTCGGAGGGTGGGGTGGGGGTTGGGGTTACCCACAGTCAGTAACAGGGTATATACATATACAGTATTAGGTTTAAATTGACCCCCTTTTTGACTTGTGTAGACTTTTCACTCTTTGATTTTCGACCCCACTCTTTGTATACCTTAAATTCAAAAAACACTTACCAAACATTCTATCCCAAATAATCAAGGTCCCTGCATAGTTCTTGTCAATACAATATCTGTTACGACCTAAAATGGAAAAATGATAAATTTCATATGTCCCAAATACATACACTAGGGAATGACCAAAGACGCCATCTTGAATGGTGAATTGTGGGAAGTATGGTATTTAGTAAGCTGCAATCAGCTACAGCTCAGAGAAAAATATTACCAATTCTACAGATTGAATTACTTATCTAACTATCAAAGCACTGATACATAAATGTAATCCAAGTAATTTGTACCTATGTACTAAGTACTTACCATGATGAACTCTGTGATGACTGGGTGTGTTTAATATGTACTCTATGTACTAAGTACTTACCATGATGAACTCTGTGGTGACAGGGTGTGTTTAATATGTACTCTATGTACTAAGTACTTACCATGATGAACTCTGTGGTGACAGGGTGTGTTTAATATGTACTCTACGTACTAAGTACTTACCATGATGAACTCTGTGGTGACAGGGTGTGTTTAATATGTACTCTATGTACTAAGTACTTACCATGATGAACTCTGTGGTGACAGGGTGTGTTTAATATGTACTCTATGTACTAAGTACTTACCATGATGAACTCTGTGATGACTGGGTGTGTTTAATATGTACTTGATGAACTCTGTGATGGCTGGGTGTGTTTAATATGTACTCTATGTACTAAGTACTTACCATGATGAACTCTGTGATGACAGGGTGTGTTTAATATGTACTCTACGTACTAAGTACTTACCATGATGAACTCTGTGATGACTGGGTGTGTTTAATATGTACTCTATGTACTAAGTACTTACCATGATGAACTCTGTGATGACTGGGTGTGTTTAATATGTACTCTATGTACTAAGTACTTACCATGATGAACTCTGTGATGTCTGGGTGTGTTTAATATGTACTCTACGTACTAAGTACTTACCATGATGAACTCTGTGATGACTGGGTGTGTTTAATATGTACTCTATGTACTAAGTACTTACCATGATGAACTCTGTGATGACTGGGTGTGTTTAATATGTACTCTATGTACTAAGTACTTACCATGATGAACTCTGTGATGACTGGGTGTGTTTAATATGTACTCTACGTACTAAGTACTTACCATGATGAACTCTGTGATGACTGGGTGTGTTTAATATGTACTCTACGTACTAAGTACTTACCATGATGAACTCTGTGATGACTGGGTGTGTTTAATATGTACTCTACGTACTAAGTACTTACCATGATGAACTCTGTGATGACTGGGTGTGTTTAATATGTACTCTACGTACTAAGTACTTACCATGATGAACTCTGTGATGACTGGGTGTGTTTAATATGTACTCTATGTACTAAGTACTTACCATGATGAACTCTGTGATGACTGGGTGTGTTTAATATGTACTCTACGTACTAAGTACTTACCATGATGAACTCTGTGATGACTGGGTGTGTTTAATATGTACTCTATGTACTAAGTACTTACCATGATGAACTCTGTGATGACTGGGTGTGTTTAATATGTACTCTATGTACTAAGTACTTACCATGATGAACTCTGTGATGACTGGGTGTGTTTAATATGTACTCTATGTACTAAGTACTTACCATGATGAACTCTGTGATGACTGGGTGTGTTTAATATGTACTCTATGTACTAAGTACTTACCATGATGAACTCTGTGATGACTGGGTGTGTTTAATATGTACTGTATGTACTAAGTACTTACCATGATGAACTCTGTGATGACTGGGTGTGTTTAATATGTACTCTATGTACTAAGTACTTACCATGATGAACTCTGTGATGACTGGGTGTGTTTAATATGTACTCTATGTACTAAGTACTTACCATGATGAACTCTGTGATGGCTGGGTGTGTTTAATATGTACTCTATGTACTAAGTACTTACCATGATGAACTCTGTGATGACTGGGTGTGTTTAATATGTACTCTATGTACTAAGTACTTACCATGATGAACTCTGTGATGGCTGGGTGTGTTTAATATGTACTCTATGTACTAAGTACTTACCATGATGAACTCTGTGATGACTGGGTGTGTTTAATATGTACTCTGTACTAAGTACTTACCATGATGAACTCTGTGATGACTGGGTGTGTTTAATATGTACTCTACGTACTAAGTACTTACCACGATGAACTCTGTGATGGCTGGGTGTGTTTAATATGTACTGTATGTACTAAGTACTTACCATGATGAACTCTGTGATGACTGGGTGTGTTTAATATGTACTCTATGTACTAAGTACTTACCATGATGAACTCTGTGATGTCTGGATGTGTTTAATATGTACTCTATGTACTAAGTACTTACCATGATGAACTCTGTGATGTCTGGGTGTGTTTAATATGTTCTCTATGTACTAAGTACTTACCATGATGAACTCTGTGATGACTGGGTGTGTTTAATATGTACTCTATGTACTAAGTACTTACCATGATGAACTCTGTGATGTCTGGGTGTGTTTAATATGTTCTCTATGTACTAAGTACTTACCATGATGAACTCTGTGATGTCTGGGTGTGTTTAATATGTTCTCTATGTACTAAGTACTTACCATGATGAACTCTGTGATGTCTGGGTGTGTTTAATATGTTCTCTATGTACTAAGTACTTACCATGATGAACTCTGTGATGACTGGGTGTGTTTAATATGTACTCTATGTACTAAGTACTTACCATGATGAACTCTGTGATGGCTGGGTGTGTTTAATATGTACTGTATGTACTAAGTACTTACCATGATGAACTCTGTGATGACTGGGTGTGTTTAATATGTACTCTATGTACTAAGTACTTACCATGATGAACTCTGTGATGTCTGGATGTGTTTAATATGTACTCTATGTACTAAGTACTTACCATGATGAACTCTGTGATGACTGGGTGTGTTTAATATGTACTCTATGTACTAAGTACTTACCATGATGAACTCTGTGATGTCTGGGTGTGTTTAATATGTTCTCTATGTACTAAGTACTTACCATGATGAACTCTGTGATGGCTGGGTGTGTTTAATATGTACTCCATGTACTAAGTACTTACCACGATGAACTCTGTGATGACTGGGTGTGTTTAATATGTTCTCTATGTACTAAGTACTTACCATGATGAACTCTGTGATGACTGGGTGTGTTTAATATGTACTCTATGTACTAAGTACTTACCATGATGAACTCTGTGATGACTGGGTGTGTTTAATATGTACTCTATGTACTAAGTACTTACCATGATGAACTCTGTGATGACTGGGTGTGTTTAATTTGTACCCTATGTACTAAGTACTTACCATGGTGAACTCTGTGATGTCTGGGTGTGTTTAATATGTACTCTATGTACTAAGTACTTACCACGATGAACTCTGTGATGACTGGGTGTGTTTAATATGTTCTCTATGTACTAAGTACTTACCATGATGAACTCTGTGATGATTGGGTGTGTTTAATTTGTACTCTATGTACTAAGTACTTACCATGATGAACTCTGTGATGTCTGGGTGTGTTTAATATGTACTGTATGTACTAAGTACTTACCATGATGAACTCTGTGATGTCTGGGTGTGTTTAATATGTACTCTATGTACTAAGTACTTACCATGATGAACTCTGTGATGACTGGGTGTGTTTAATATGTACTCTATGTACTAAGTACTTACCATGATGAACTCTGTGATGTCTGGGTGTGTTTAATATGTACTCTACGTACTAAGTACTTACCATGATGAACTCTGTGATGACTGGGTGTGTTTAATATGTACTCTATGTACTAAGTACTTACCATGATGAACTCTGTGATGTCTGGGTGTGTTTAATATGTACTCTATGTACTAAGTACTTACCATGATGAACTCTGTGATGTCTGGGTGTGTTTAATATGTACTCTATGTACTAAGTACTTACCATGATGAACTCTGTGATGACTGGGTGTGTTTAATATGTACTCTATGTACTAAGTACTTACCATGATGAACTCTGTGATGTCTGGGTGTGTTTAATATGTACTCTATGTACTAAGTACTTACCATGATGAACTCTGTGATGTCTGGGTGTGTTTAATATGTACTCTATGTACTAAGTACTTACCATGATGAACTCTGTGATGACTGGGTGTGTTTAATATGTACTCTATGTACTAAGTACTTACCATGATGAACTCTGTGATGTCTGGGTGTGTTTAATATGTACTCTATGTACTAAGTACTTACCATGATGAACTCTGTGATGTCTGGGTGTGTTTAATATGTACTCTATGTACTAAGTACTTACCATGATGAACTCTGTGATGACTGGGTGTGTTTAATATGTACTCTATGTACTAAGTACTTACCATGATGAACTCTGTGGTGACAGGGTGTGTTTAATATGTACTCTATGTACTAAGTACTTACCATGATGAACTCTGTGATGACTGGGTGTGTTTAATATGTACTCTATGTACTAAGTACTTACCATGATGAACTCTGTGATGACTGGGTGTGTTTAATATGTACTCTATGTACTAAGTACTTACCATGATGAACTCTGTGGTGACAGGGTGTGTTTAATATGTACTCTATGTACTAAGTACTTACCATGATGAACTCTGTGATGACTGGGTGTGTTTAATATGTACTCTATGTACTAAGTACTTACCATGATGAACTCTGTGATGACTGGGTGTGTTTAATATGTACTCTATGTACTAAGTACTTACCATGATGAACTCTGTGATGTCTGGGTGTGTTTAATATGTACTCTATGTACTAAGTACTTACCATGATGAACTCTGTGATGTCTGGGTGTGTTTAATATGTACTCTATGTACTAAGTACTTACCATGGTGAACTCTGTGATGACTGGGTGTGTTTAATATGTACTCTATGTACTAAGTACTTACCATGGTGAACTCTGTGATGACTGGGTGTGTTTAATATGTACTCTATGTACTAAGTACTTACCATGATGAACTCTGTGATGACTGGGTGTGTTTAATATGTTCTCTATGTACTAAGTACTTACCATGATGAACTCTGTGGTGACAGGGTGTGTTTAATATGTACTCTACGTACTAAGTACTTACCATGATGAACTCTGTGATGTCTGGGTGTGTTTAATATGTACTCTATGTACTAAGTACTTACCATGATGAACTCTGTGATGACTGGGTGTGTTTAATATGTACTCTATGTACTAAGTACTTACCATGATGAACTCTGTGATGACTGGGTGTGTTTAATATGTTCTCTATGTACTAAGTACTTACCATGATGAACTCTGTGGTGACAGGGTGTGTTTAATATGTACTCTATGTACTAAGTACTTACCATGATGAACTCTGTGATGACTGGGTGTGTTTAATATGTACTCTATGTACTAAGTACTTACCATGATGAACTCTGTGATGGCTGGGTGTGTTTAATATGTACTCTATGTACTAAGTACTTACCATGATGAACTCTGTGATGACTGGGTGTGTTTAATATGTACTCTATGTACTAAGTACTTACCATGATGAACTCTGTGATGACTGGGTGTGTTTAATATGTACTCTACGTACTAAGTACTTACCATGATGAACTCTGTGATGACTGGGTGTGTTTAATATGTTCTCTATGTACTAAGTACTTACCATGATGAACTCTGTGGTGACAGGGTGTGTTTAATATGTACTCTATGTACTAAGTACTTACCATGATGAACTCTGTGATGACTGGGTGTGTTTAATATGTACTCTATGTACTAAGTACTTACCATGATGAACTCTGTGATGGCTGGGTGTGTTTAATATGTACTCTATGTACTAAGTACTTACCATGATGAACTCTGTGATGACTGGGTGTGTTTAATATGTACTCCAATGGTCCAATAGTCTTTATCAACTGAAATTATATTCAGCAAAAATTTCAACGTGAGAAATATATTTTCTTTCTTCAATGATACAAAGACAAAAATCTGTCGTTCATAGAAATTTCAAAAAATGTGAGTAAACTTCACATCCACTGAAATTTTTAATCACAGGAAAACAAATCACGAGCAAACAAACAAGGTACTAAAATGTTTGGAATAGAGAACTAAATTCATAAAATTTAATATCCAAAATGTAGATGAAGATGGTTGCCAATGTCTTTACTTTGAGGAAATAAGAGCAACTTGTTGATTTTTAAAAAATTATCATGAATTTTCTCATCTCTTTACTTTTTACAATTAATGAAAATAATTCAGGCTGTAGTTATTATAATATTATTACTGTCATATTTTCTTGTTGTGTTATCAATTTTTCTGTGTGTAATTTGTTCAAGAAAGGCCAATAAACATACAAACATAATATATTTAACATTTTTAGAACACATACAAGCAAATGTTATAAAACGGTATTAATAGCCATATCAGTACTACCCCGGTACATGTAAGGTTCATGAACTCTAACTCTATAATGTGTAAGCTTACAACTAGAATATTTTATTTTCTGAGGATTTTATTTTCAATGAAAAGTAAACTTATCCCTCCCATCTGGATTTTATTTTCACTGTATTGAGGAGATACACAAAAACATTAAAGAGGAACACCACTCCAGGAAATAAAGGACTTTTCATAAACTGGAGAGTCATTTCATGATTTTACATCACCTACAATTACTAGTGATTTCAGAATAACATCTAGTTGATTTTGTGCCTTTACAGCCTCTCTTTGGTGTGGGCTAATGCATGATGGGTATAAGCAGAAATGAATATTCATGAGGGATGTTTTACACTGAAGGAATATTCATTAAGCAACCATGAACATATAATTTCTTCTATCTCCCATGATGCAATAGCCCATAGCAACACTAAGTTTAAGTTTAAGTTTAAGTTTAAGTTTATTTATTTTCTAAAGCGCCTTTTCTATTTAAAATATTCAAAAGCGCTGCACATAAAATACAAAAACATAAATAAGGTGAATGCTACAAAAACAAGTATACCGTTAACACCCTTAAAATGTCAAATGTTAAAAGGATAGTGAATGGTCATTAAAATTATAGACTGAGACTTGTTATAAAAGCCTTAAAAATGTCAAATATTAAAACGAACGTAAATGACCACTAAGATAATATAAATTTTGTACTCTGAGTCAAATAAACAAATCACAATTCATGATACATTTTAAAGAGGTGTGTTTTAAGTTTTCGTTTAAAAAGTTCAAGTTCTGAAAGGTCTTTGAGTTCATCAGGAATGGAATTCCATAATCAGGAATGGAATGCCATAATCAGGAATGGAACACTACCCTCTAAATGTATAAGATCAACTTGATGTTTCTATGAAATCACAAGTATTATGTAGGTGATGTAAACCATGAAAATGTCTATTTCCTTGAGCGGCATTCCTTTTAAATAGCAGTACTCTATATTCTCCATTATCTTATCCTTTTTTTTGGCAGAAAAGTGGCAAACTGAATAATCTTCAATTCCATGATCTTATCGACATATTACATTTGATATGTAGTACTTACTTCTGTATGTATCCAGAACTGATATAGTGTATTGAACTGGATATGTACCAGGGCAACGGACGGTGGTATAAAGAAGGCTAGTGGTACATAGAATACCTGAGATGAAAACAGAAACACAATAGTCAGACAAAGTACTGCATAAATTGTACCAAGGCAATTATTCCCATTACTACTGACCATTTGGTATGTCCCTATGTTTGGTATTATAGTAGTTGAGTCTATTTGGAAAGACGGTAGGGGTAACTTACCCATGATGTGTACCTCTGCACAATAGATTGTCGTAATGCTGTACTTAAATTATACTCTTCAGAGCTGTGATGAACTTGATGTGCTGCCCACATAAAGTTGATTTCTGGAAATCAGAACAAAAAAGTTTAAAGACAAAATTGTATAAAAGGCTTTTAGTATCCACCAACACAGCTAAACAATAAACTTAGAAAGTTATGCAGTATTTATATACTGATAAAGGGAGAAATGTTAGGGATTCTTGACTATGGGATATCCATGTATTCCAATTTGGTCTATTTTTGTCCAACATACCATGTGAAAACATTGCTACTGAGATCTGTATACCCCCAACTTACCATGTGCATACCTGTGAAACCAATAGTACCCGATATCAACTCCAAGAAAACACAGCAGCCATGTCCAAGGAGAATCCCAGGCTAAATCTGCTAAACGGTGATTTTCATGTACCCAGATATAAACTAAGAATTCAGCTGTGTGAAAAAATACCCTGGAATGGAAAAAACATGGCAATGGAGATCATAAGTACAAAAACTTTTAGATTATCAGAAATTATATCAAGAGCTTATTCACTAAGAAATACCACAGGTAAAATATGAGAATATTTACATGTTATTCTCATATTTGTCTTTGTTTAGCCAAGGAAAATATGAGTGACCTAAGGGAGCCAAGGAAAATGCTACTGGTCTAAGGAGCTTTAATTGTCACTAAAAGTCACGACTCGTAGTGACAACCCTTAGGTCACGAGTATTTTCTGGCTGAAAGATGAAAAATATTGGAGTATAACATAATTATACCAGTACCAGTAATAACAAAGAAAAACAGAGGAAAGTAATGATAATTTTAAATGTTTTGACTCGTATTTCAAACACAGCAGATCCAGTGACGTAGATGCACGTCGTCATGACATAGACACATGTTGTTGTGATGTACAACCAGGGTATAAATTCCATATTTTTTTGTTCAACTTGGCTTATGCATAGTATAATTTTGATAATGCTCACACCACACACACATACACACATCATTGTATACTTGGAATATAATTTCATATATTTCCTTGGAGTGAAACACCAAATATCATCTTGCAAAATAAAAGCATGATGATTTCAAATTCCAATAAGATGTGTGAACCCCAAATCTCTTTTCTTATTTTAAAAGGATCAGGAACAAACTTCTATATGGCAAAGTCTAAAGAGGAACCAAAAACCTTGATTTTCAGGGAAACTGGTTCCAAATTTGCAATAAACTTGGTACATTTGGCACATTGTCTCTTGACTACATGTATAGTCCAATTATTTTGTAGAGATGTCATAAAGTACAATGTTCTAAAAGAATAAACCAATGTCAACAATCATGAATCTATAAACAGGTAAAGATGATTTTAACATTGGATCTAAAAGATACAATTTGTATTTATCTTCATACATCGGCAATAAACTTGGATGTATGATGTCCAAAATTGGTATATTTTATACAAGTGATTGAAGTCTATTGTCAGACTGACATAAATATATGATAATGAGTCATACTTGGATACACCAGCTAACAGAGTCATAAACATTCCAGCACCAATAGAACTGAGACTATCATTTACTCTATACATCTTGTGGTTGCCTTGGAGATGTCCAATAATCATCTCCAGCACTATGGCAACCAAGAAGAATGGACCTGACTGAAAGAGAATGATGAAACATTGTGATATTGTTATTAGTAGTTAGTATTTAGTGGTTTTTTTTACAGGACACAGTTTTTTTTCTCCAAAATATAAGACATATATTTCATTACTCACATGATCTATAGAGGGCACTGTGCATATCAGGCAAAGGCCTTAAAATTGACTGACAGATTAGCCATTATGGTTGCATCTAAGCATGTGGTCTAATCTCCCTTTCCCCAAATATTAGGACAGACTGATAAGCCCGACTGATGATGTCATTACAGTCTAACTTGACTATGACAAGTATTAATTCTACAGGACCTTGCCCTACATTATGTGTTTGTTGTGTTGACCCATAGACTAGGTCTGTGGACTTTATACAAAGGTACATCACATACCAATTTAACGAGAGCACTATAAATATACTGTACTATGGACCTAACTTTGGTTGAACCATTATTTTTGTACGTTTGGTAAACATATTTGGATGTAGATAAAGCATTTGTATATGTTGGTAACTTTGATTTGAATTGTCAACAATAATTAGTTTGATAAAATGACAAAAGCAGACAAAAATACATATACTACAGAGGGGTAATTCCTAGACTGTTGACAATTGATTGTGCTGTTTTTAGTGGCACACCATCTCTCAAATTGCACATTTGGCACGCAAACTTCCATGGCAATATAAAATTATTACTAATTTTGGACAAAAAAAACCCACACATATTAGTGACTGCAAACAGTCTAATAATTACTTGCAATTTTTATCATTTTGTAACAATGTAAAGTATGATATTGTTGAAATATGATGAACACTGGTTTGAAATGTGTGTATGACAACAATGTTTGATTGTCATTTGGGCTTACAATGGTTAATTGCATACTATCTTGTATACTCTATGTACTATGGTACAATGTTTTTTACATGTTACACAACTTTTTTAGTAAACATTACACAAACAAAATACAGGCATTGATAGCTAGCAAACACACACACACACACACACACCGACACACACAGACACACACACAAACACACACACATACACACACACACACACAAACACACACACAAACACAGACAGACACACACACACAAACACACACACACACACACACACACACACACACATGAAATGTTACATTTTATCTCACTGTAAACAAAAATAAACAGTTTGTGTTTGAAACAGAATCTTTCTTGTTTTATCCAACAGTGATGTTGATTTGTGTTCACAGTGAGATAAAATGTATCATTTCATATGTTTGCATGCTATCAGGCTCTGTATTTTGTTTCATGTAATTTGTTACTAAAAATACCGCCAATGGCATTGTAGCACAACTGTAGTTTTTTAAAACGTTTATCCATATGCTAGTCCATGCTAACAATAGGTGTTCATTTGCTGAATGACTATCCAGTTGCCTATCCAACTATGTTGCTATCTTTGCGATATACGCGATTATTTGGCTGTTGCTATGGGTATGGTCTTGTTGCTAGGCTAATTTACATACATTTTTTGAATGTTTATTCGATTGTCTATAAGAATCCCTGTTCTCTTTGTGAAATACACCATTTGGCTGTTGCTATGGGCAGTCATGGTTGCTAGGGTATTTGCATACATTTTTTGAATGTTTACCCACTTGCCTATCAGATGATGTTATTTGACCAAAATATACTGCCATTTGGTTGTTGCTAAGGGCGTGGTCATGGTTGCTAGGGCCAAGTTTGTCAAGATGTTTTGAAGAAAATCTGCAGAATAACACTTCTAGAAACAGCTCATCAAGTTTCAGACTCATTGACCAAGCACTTTTTGAGATATAAGTTTTTGACCAAAAATGAACATTTTTACACCTAATTTGCACTCATGGAATCATGGAATTATAGATTTTTGACCAAAAAGACACATTTTTAACCCTTTAAATTTGCATATCACTGATGGGACCATTATATCATGAACAATTCTTAGTAAAAACACCCTGAAGAATGTTTCACCCAAATTTCAGTCCAATATGCCCCATATAATTTTTTGACCAAAAATCACATTTTTTGACCCAAATCACAAAAGGGTGGTAAGATCATTTTGATTTGAACAATTTCCCAACTAGACACCCAAGGTCACGGGCCCACCGAATATCATGGCAATCGCTTCAACGGTTTTTGACTTTAAGTTGTTTACACACACACACACACACACACACACACACACACACACACACACACATCCACACAGACAGATGCTGGGCGATCCCTATAGCACTACAGAACATCAGTTCAGTTGTGCTAAACATTGAGCGAGACATGAAAACACTGCTGGCTCTATAGTCTCTCTGCCAGGTTTAGTAGTAAAAGTTTGGTGGTTATCTTTCTCTGAGAGAATGTGGTCATGTATTAGATTGCATAGTTGTAACAAAGTGACACATCAAACAGGCATATTTCCTTCCAATGCCACTGGGGTTCTCAAACCTTGACAAATACAATTATGGAGCAATAACTACAGTTTAAATGACATAGATAGGTAGGTTCACAGATCATAATGTTAGTTTACTGTCACTTACTTCAACCATATACTCAGGTACTTCTTCCATTGTAGCAAAAGACGACTCATTTGGAGTTATCATGTAAAAGAGTCTTCTAAAACCCGTCAAGGCATCTACTTTAAAGATACCTGGGTTAACAGATACGTTAGTGGCAGCCATGATGTAGTTGTTACTCTGTGCTAGAATCTAAGTCCCTGTCGGTCTGACCTTTGATCCCAGATAAATAACAAATGACCTTGTGTCAATACACATAACAATGACAGCATTATAGTACATCAAATGATTATTACACAACATTCATGACATTGAATTACACAACATTCATAACATTGACTTCGAACTTCTTTTTTTATATAGGAATTTTGTCGTTTCGATGAAAAAACTTTAACCCCCCCAACTCATTCGTCCGATATCAGCTAGTATATGACATTGGTATTCAGACAACCAGCACTTGTTACAGTAATGTTATTATCGGTACCATTACATGTAATTTGCATATGTGCAGTTACAAAGGTAGATCATTCAAACGTAATTAAATTAACTTCATATTTCCTAATACAATGTAATACGAACAGTACAGGAAACCACTATAAACAATGGTTGCGCCTTGTCACTGATCTGTCCTGTGATAGAAGACAACCCAAGGTATACAAACACTGCAACCTCAGGGAACGACACGAAACTTCAATGTTAGTAAACAAATAAACACTCGTAAATGCAATATACAATGTACCTGTCACTACTAAAATGTTCAGCTATGTGTCACAGTGTGTGAAATCTCGTCTGCTTGGTACACAGGAGCTGGCGTTGTTGATAACAAGTTCACAACTACAGGTTGCGTAGCGAGTGCGAAGCACGAGTGAAAGGAACGACATAGAATTTATGAGAGTTACATTTACGAGGTTGGAAATATACAAAAATAAACGTCAGAGGTCAAACAAATAATGTCTAGCGATAGTAAATACCTTAAATTCTTCAATTTATCATTGTCATCTGTTCAAAATGGTCACAGCTTAGCTACCTTTAATTTCTGTCTAAAGTACTTGAAAGAAAACTCTCTCAAAATTAAAATGTAAATGATCATCTCACTTCAAAAAATCTCTTGAACCTCTTCAGTCTGCTCACAAACCGCACCATAGTACTGAAACTCCTGAAAATAGTAAATGACATGATTCTGACTTCCTTGGACCCTGGCAAAATTAACATTCTCACTCTCTTCGACTTATCAGCAGCATTCGATCATGACACACGGTCATGACATCCCCTCATGTCTTCTTTCGCAGTGGGTGAACCTGCCCGATCACAGAAACAAGTGTAATTTTACCCCTTTCCTATGTAGTTGGCTAAATACGTCAATATCAACGATATTATCGACATTTTATTGTATTCTGATAGAAATATTCTAACTCGGGGAAACAAATGCCTGTGCCTCGTACCCTTGCCCAGACTGCACTGACGCATCTTTTGATGTATAAACCCTCAAATGTGTGTGCTAAGCAATTATGAGTAACTAAAGAAGTATTGTGTGTGTCTCGAACACTAAAGCATTTATGATAGCGACTGTAAAAATAATATTTCAGAAACAAACAAAATTTTATCCGTCTGAATAAACAGCCTAGACGGAACGTACGTTCAGAGTACGTCAACCTAACATTTGTTTATATATTACCCATCATGCACCAAGTACGTCGTCTGTACGGGTCGTGCTCCTATTTCTGGTTTGACACTACACTTGAATAAATGGAATAACCAAACTTATATAGAATTTCATAAAAAGAAAAAACAGTGATTATCTGTTATCTTTAAACTCTTTGTAATGTACTAGATGAAGGTGATATGACATGATCTGAAGATAGATAAGAACTTAGATAACATAGGCGTGTTACCCCCGAAGAGCCTGGGAATTACGAACACAAATACAAGCAAGCTGACTTGCGTGTCTTCAGGAGAAGTGACACAAAACTCGTAAAATGGGCACATAAGGTAAGCCTTTGTAGGTTATTCATAAAAAAAACTAAACAAGGGAGGGGTTGTGCTTGAAGTGCGCATGGAGGACTAACCTTATGCTTGCACGGCAGCGGAATTAATGCTTCTGTCAATTTGTCCGTCTCGCGGTCATGGACTTCAAGTATAAATAAAGTTGCTGGTTATTGAACCGTACGGCGCACTTGCCTTCCTACTGAAAACTTTCATTGCTGTATACGTGACAATGGTAAGTATAAATAATACCTGAAATATGCTCCTCAATCAAGTCACAGTCCTTGTCTTTATAGAAGGATAGAGGGACTGTGTTGAGGTCAAGGAAAGATACGAACCACAGTCTCTATCACGTGATAGAGCGAGAGGGGACGACTGTGCATGGACGAACGTAACGCCACAGTGTACGTTAGTCACGTTTGCATTGTACTTTACATAGTACAGTGAAATGAACAAAGTGTGACCGTCGTAAATGAATGAAGGATCTTCTAAAATAAATATATAAAAGTTTTATTTTGCGTTTGTACATCATGGTGTCTTCTGAATAAAGAAGTGAATTTTCCTTGTTTGTATAGCAGACGACATTTAAAGTTTGGTAAAATGCTGAAAGCCGGAAGTAATTTTGTTCTTAAATGAAATACAGTGAGCTAGTAATATTCTGAACAAACAAAAAAACAAACAAACAAACAAACAAACAAACAAACGTACTTTGCTTACAATTGAGAGAAACTGCATACATTTTGTTGCTCACCTGATGCACTAAAAGAATTAGTCAAATTAATGAAAGTATAATTAGGTTGAGTTAACAATGGTCAGTGCTACCATGTAAGTGAGTAGACTAAAGGCTCAGCACAAAAGAAATATTTACAGTGTAAAACATGATGACTTGACACATTTTGGCAGACATTTTGGAAATGTGGCTAAATTTTAGTGGTGAGATCAATAAGCTTAGTTGAATGTAGGATCAAAAACTGAATTCTTTTAGTAAGGTCTTAGACTCCCCAACACCCCTTCTAACTTAATTGACCAAAATTGATAATTGTTTCAGCAATGGTAAATAGTCGATTTTTACACAAAAGTAAACAAACAATGCATGGCAATGTTTCAATGTATGGTGAGACAAATGTATGTGAGTCTGGAAAGGTGACATAGGACTTGTGTCTACTGTACACATGTGTAGGCTGTAATCAGATGCAGAATTTAAATTTTGTCATACTCCTTAAAAATGTTTCTAGAATATTAATTTTTTTGTTAGTAATTGTGCACACATGCACAACCTATAATGTGGAATGATAATCAGAATGGAAAGTTTACTCATGTACAGGCTTTACATAATGTACCATAGAGGGCGCCCTACTCATACCTGTTGTGATTGTGAGGGGAATAGAGCTGGGTCAATACTAGGCATATGCATTGGTGTCCCTTCACTAAATTAACTTAATGTTAACATAATTATGATGGAGATCAAGAACTTGGAATATCTGTACTCATTACATGTACAATTAGGCCTAATTAAAAAAAAATTGTGTGGTTCCGATTACGCTAAAATTTTTGATTAGGTGGGGTAGGTAGATTTTTTTTATTATATGTTATTATATTTTTTTTTCATGTGTGAGTGTCTAGATCAGGTTTTCCATTATTTTCCAAATGGCCTGTGTTCCTATCAGATGTACAGCCATTACAGATTGGAAAAATAATTTGATATTATCTTTTAAAGTTGATGTCAGTTTCTGCTTTTGCTATTTTTTGTGAGACTTCACAATGTTTGCAATTTTATTATTTTTTTCTTGAATACGTAAAAAAAAGTTTAGTGTCAGCAGTGAAAAACTAGGTGGGGTCAGGTAACTGGAACCGAACAATTACTTTTTTAGACCTTATTATAAAGTGGGAAACTAAAATCTGAAGCTGTTTTACACGGCCGTCATTTTTCAGTAGTTTTTTTTTATTATAAAAAATGAACTTGATCTTTGTTATTTCACATGGTCTTTTTCTAGTAGAAAAATATATTAAAGATATTTGGTTTATACAATCCTGTAGTTGATTTTGAAATTATGTTGTGCATATTAAATAATCATTGCTTTTAGTATTTGATTACATGAAGGTAATCACATGCTTCAGTAAGTAAAAAAGATCATAACGTTGAAAATAAAAACAAAAAGCATGAAAATAAATTCCATTCACAGAAAAATACTGAGCAGCAATCTCTCTCCAGGATAGATTGCAAGTCCTATGTCACCTTTCCAGACTCTGCATGCATACAATTGTCTCACCATACATTGAAACATTGCCATGCATGGCTAATTTAAATATTAATGTACATATAAATAACATGGTAATTTGCATATTGTTGGCATAGTGATCAGCATATGATATGCATGCCATCAACATTGGAACATTCTCTGACATGTTTATATAATAAAATATTAAACACATACACACATGGACATTGAAATTAGCCTTTTCTCTTCTCCCAAATCTCAAAAATAGGCACAAAGGTATTCAAGATCATTTGTTCCTTCGTTCCTTCGTTCCTTCATTCCTTCCTTCATTCAATTCATTCATTCCAACCATTTGTCCACCCATCCTCCCTCCATCCCTCTATTAAACTGTATATAAAGAGGGAAGCCCAGCTGCCAAAGCTAATCTTCTGTACGAGTACTACGACCCTCTAGGATTCTGCAAGTCAGAGCTTTTTAAAGCTCAACAGGTGTGTCTTGTTTATTGTGAACTCCATTGTATGTTGGCTTAGTCAATATAATGAACCAAGTATTAAAGTATGTCAGCAACTAAGGATGACACGTAGAATAGAAATGCATGACCGATATTCAAAGGTAAATGACTTGCCCAGTGATAGGTCATATGATGGGTAAGGTCACCTGAAGGTGACTGGAGAATGTGTGCCCTATTTCATACACAATGCACATAAGGGAATGTATGATTTATCTCCAAGCATCCAAGTTTTTATGTTGCCTGTTTTCCAGGGCATTGTCATTGTCAGTCCATGTACAAATGATTTATTGAAATACATGCAATATTCAACCATAGACATGCTCCAGGGCCTTTTTCATGAAACATCTATTTGATTATAGGAATCAGAATTATTAATAAATTTTTAGTCTTCAGCAAAGATTACTATACTATAATTGTGGTTAACAAATAATTGACATCGCCACCTTTTAAATTCATGAATAGAAAACATGAAATTGCATGTTTTTTGTTATCATATTAAAAGTGGCATTGCCATCAAATAGATAATATATGGTACATGATGAAAGAAGGACATGGTGACAGCGCCCTCTAGTGGCAATTTTTCTTAGAACCTCACATTCAGCAGATATCGTCGGCAATATTTCTTCAAACCTTGCCATAATAAATACCTTTGATATGGCTGGTAAATTACATTATTCTTATCACCCAAGCAGGCAAACATAGTGATGTTTGTAGTGAGAATGTTTTATTATTGTGACATGTGAATGTACAGTTTATTGCCCAATAAAAAGAACAAAAAGTTAATACATCACCCAGTCCATTGGGCTTATTTGTCACCTTGAAATTAAACAACTACTCTAAAGAAACGCAAAATTGGAAAGAGCATAATCATAACAAGTAAAGAGAAGTAAGAGTACTACGATGAAATATACATTTAGGAAATACCTTTTGATGTATGCTTGTTGCATACATTTACTAGGTGCTCTAGGCTTATTGGTCAATATAAAGTTCTATTTGTCTGACTCTAATATTAAAGTTTGCAAAATGTGGACAGGAATCAAGTAAGATATTATAGAAATGTATTCATAGGTCATGATAGCATGTACAATGAAATAGAAAGTGTCATTGTATGTTGAAAATATTCAGGACCAAGTGTGGGACATGATATTTCATGATAAAGAATTAATTTTAACATTTTTTTTGAATTTTTTTTGAATTTTTTTTGAACAATGCAAATGTGTACAAGAAAGCCCAACTGGTTAATAAAGTGGTTCACTGCAGGTACAATAGCCATGCCAGACAGACTAACAAGAAAGCTTGGCTGGCTAATCAAGTGGTTCACTACAGCTACAATAGCCATGTCAGACAGACTAACAAGAAAGCCTGGCTGGCTAATCAAGTGGTTCACTACAGCTAAAATAGCCATGCCAGACAGACTAACAAGAAAGCCTGGCTGGTTAATCAAGTGGTTCACTACAGCTAAAATAGCCATGCCAGGCAGACAGACTAACAAGAAAGCCTGGCTGGCTAATGAAGTGGTTCACTACAGCTATAATAGCCATGCCAGACAGACTAACAAGAAAGCCTGGCTGGCTAATGAAGTGGTTCACTACAGCTACAATAGCCATGCCAGACAGACTAACAAGAAAGCCTGGCTGGCTAATGAAGTGGTTCACTACAGCCATAATAGCCATGTCAGACAGACTAACAAGAAAGCCTGGCTGGCTAATGAAGTGGTTCACTACAGCTACAATAGCCATGCCAGACAGACTAACAAGAAAGCCTGGCTGGCTAATGAAGTGGTTCACTACAGCCATAATAGCCATGTCAGACAGACTAACAAGAAAGCCTGGCTGGCTAATGAAGTGGTTCACTACAGCTACAATAGCCATGCCAGACAGACTAACAAGAAAGCCTGGCTGGCTAATGAAGTGGTTCACTACAGCCATAATAGCCATGTCAGACAGACTAACAAGAAAGCCCAACTGGCTAATCCAGTGGTTTACATAGAGTACTAAATATAGGATAATACACAGACGACATATTACTTACATATATCAAGTTTTAATATTTTTCACGGCGTGAAATTCTTAGAAATAATGATCTACATGGATTATGTTGAGGATTACTGTATCTGTATGAATGTTTAGCTCATATAGATAACTTGACACCCTGCAGCCTGTAGGAAATACAGCTTGGTAACAGTTGAGGAACAGCATCTTAGTATTGAATAGGGAACTTGCAAACCTGCCATGTTGAATGTTGCATCATGGGAAATGTGATGATAAATACTAATCAATTAGTTTGTAAACAATGTTGATACATTGTTTGTAACCACAAATAATCAATTCATAGTTACCGTGACAATTGTGGGAGGTTAATTTTATCAGTAGCTCCAGATTAAGTATTATGATAACCACAGATAATCCCATAGTCCTTTGCGTCTGAGCATGCTCAGTCTGGATTGCAAGTTCCCTATTAACAAATAAGAGGGAAACGCATTTACAGTAAGATGTAGATTATCTGAATGGCCTAAGAGACAAGTGTTTGGTCAGGACATGTGGCAGTTTTGTTTAATTTTCAATGTCCAAACTATGCATAGATGCATATGTAGTAGCAAATACTGTTAATCATGGCATCTGTGACATGATGGCACCTGTATCTCGTAGCCATTTCCACTGACATGTTTTAGTAGTAAAGTTTTACTACCTGAAAGGACATATTCTCCTGAGAACATGCCTTAGAGATTGGAATCAGACATAAAGTTTCATCCGGAATTGTTAGCGTATGATAATTTGACTCACTATATTTATGTTAGTGTTCAGAGGAAATGAATAATGTACTTTGCTGTGTATGCCATATTAAAGTATGTGTCTGTGATAAAAAGTAACTGTGGAAGATAGCAATAATAATAGATAGCTTCTCTCCTATTTGAGGATATGTATAGGTGCAGCCCTTTGGTCCATAATGGGGTGTTTTTTCAAGCTGAAGGGTCTAAAATGGGGTCCACTTTGCATTATTTTTTATTTTGCTTGGTTTAAAATGTGGTCCATTGTCCTTTACCAAATCATAATTGCCATTAATTGCTCCAAACTGTATTTAGGTCTAAACTTTCATCTTTTAAAAACCTGTAATGGTCTAAAATGGGGTATTGATTTTGGTCAAAGTGGGTCTAAAATGGGGCCTGGGGTTTCCAGCACTGGCCACACACTCCTACCAGAGCTGGCCACTGGTAAACCCCCCCCCCCCCCCCCCCAATACAGGTAGTAATCAAATATGATACATTTTCATTTAAGTAGTCAAATTGAGGCATAATTATTTGCAAGGCTATATTTATCTATGTCACAATACTATCAGCTATGTGGAATATTGAAGTATTTATTACTGCTTTAGTAATGTCAAAATAGGACTGGCCATGTGTGAAGAGGTCTATAAAATCTAATTCAGTGATTTTTATGACTTCTGTCATTATAACAGTGGGATATAAATCATACATTGTGTACTACTAGCTGACATTGCAGTGTTCTGTGCTATTGCTTGTGTTTCGGAAAATACATCGGGAGGGGAGATTTTTTTCAAATGCAAAATTTATACGTTTCATTTTTTTTGGCCTTCAAATCAGTGGATATAACAGGAACGATTTTTGTCCATAATTTGTATTTGTACTGTTGATTTGTTGATTGCTGTGCGTGCTGAGAACCTGGTAAAATTAATGCAAGATTGTATGATTTCCCACTCTGGTAAAACTAAAACTAAGACTAACTGTTGAAAGATGCACAAAAAAGCCTGCTTAGGTGTGGAACTAATATTAAACCCAGAATTAATACTCAGCACTTGGTGATCAAACTCTCTGAGCAATACATCAAGGTACTGTATACTTGACAAACAAGTATATGGGGGTCATCAGTGTCGTACACACAGGGCCATATCCAATTTACCACTGTGTACATATGGTTATGAAGTCAGTATACTCACAGTACATACACACCTAATTCACTAGTCTTTACATATGGACATCAAGTCAGTGTATACATAGGACCACACCTAATTCACTAGTCTTTACAAATGGACATCAAGTCAGTATATACACTGGGCCATACCCATTCACCACTGTTTACAAATGGACATCAAGTCAGTATATACACAGGACCATACTCATTCACCAGTCCACTGTTTACATATTGACATCAAGTCAGTATATACACAGGACCATACCCAATCACCACTGTTCACATATGGACATCAAGTCAGTATATACACAGGACCATACCCATTTACCACTGTTTACAAATGGACATCACGTCAGTATATACACAGGACCATACTCATTCACCAGTCCACTGTTCACATATGGACATCAAGTCAGTATATACACTGTGCCATACCCATTCACCACTGTTTACAAATGGACATCAAGTCAGTATATACACAGGACCATACTCATTCACCAGTCCACTGTTTACATATGGACATCAAGTCAGTCAGTATATACACAGGACCATACCCGTTTACCATTGTTTACAAATGGTCATCAAGTCAGTATATACACAGGACCATACCCATTTACCACTGTTTATATATGGACATCAAGTCAGTCAGTATATACACAGGACCATACCCGTTTACCACTGTTTACAAATGGTCATCAAGTCAGTATATACACAGGACCATACCCATTCACCAGTCCACTGTTACATATGGACATCAAGTCTATACATTTATACACAGGACCATACCCATTTACCACTGTTTATATATAGACATCAAGTCAGTATATAGACAGGACCATACCCATTTACCACTGTTTACAAATGGACATCAAGTCAGTATATACACAGGACCATACCCATTCACCACTGTTTACAAATGGACATCAAGTCAGTATATAGACAGGACCATACCCATGTACCACTGTTTACAAATGGTCATCAAGTCAGTATATACACAGGACCATACCTAATTCACCACTGTTTACATATGGATATCAAGTCAGTATATACACAGGACCATACCCATTCACCAGTCCACTGTTTACATATGGACATCAAGTCAGTATATACACAGGACCATACCCATTTACCACTGTTTACAAATGGACATCAAATCAGTATATACACAGGACCATACCCATCTACCACTGTTTACAAATGGACATCAAGTCAGTATATACACAGGACCATACTCATTCACCAGTCCACTGTTTACAAATGGACATCAAGTCAGTATATACACAGGACCTCACCTAATTCACTAGTCTTTACATACAGACATCAATTTCAGCATACACTGTCAATGATGAGCAGACAAATATATCAGCTATGAGTAATGCCATATCAGGCTACTCAGGCTTATACTATAGTTTTAACCTTCGTTAATATTCAACATTTGGGATACATACGATACATTACAGCCTAATTTTAGTGGGGAACCCTGGTAAAATACCTAGATAGAGAAACGAGAGATACGATCTAGTTAGTATACCATTTACTATAATAAACTGTTGTATAGATACAAATTAGACCAATTGAAGGAAAAGATGTCCCCATTATTATTATAAAATTGTACATCAGATGCTGTCATTCACACGTTTATGTTATTACATTCCATACAGTAGATAAGTAGATGTTATTCCCCAATATTTTTCTTGGTTCAGCCAAGGAAAATATGAGTGACCTAAGGGGTCTCTGTCACTATATGAGTCGATGGACGAGTAGTGACAATCCTTAGGTCATGAGTATTTTCCGGCTGAATGAAGAAAAGTATTGGAGAATAACATAATTATACCAGCGCCAATAATATCAAAGAAAAATCGGGGAAAGTAATGGTAATTTTGAACGTTTTGTTTCAAACACAGCAGAAATAGTAACGTAAACATGCATTGTCATGACGAAAAAACGTAGAATGACCAGAGTATATATTCCATATTTTTTTGTTCCACTTGGCTCCTGCATTGTATAATGCATATTATTACGTAGACAAAAATGATATACATAAAGTGAATTTCAGAGAATATTTTATGATCGCTTGGTATTAATGTACATGTATATTTGTGTTGTGTATTGTATAGCTGTCAACAGTGGGCCGTCTAATGATAGCCAAATTTTGTTGTGAGTCAAAATGAGAAAAACTGGCATTTTTTGCGAGTCACCACATCGTAAGAGATAGAGGACCATATATCAGTATACAAGTTAAAGTAGAAACTGCATTTTTAAATTTATTAAAAATAAAACACAAAATAAAAGTTCTATTATCTTAATTTCTCTTGATATTGTAACACCTGTGATCTTTCCACTTAAATGCTGTTTGCAAAATATTTATACCTTATAGATTATTACTAAAATTTAACTTTTATGCATGAATTTGATGAAACATGCTGAAAAACATTCTTAGTGTTGAAACTGCTAATTATCCCCTGACGTCAACAAACACTTGAAATATTTGTTCATGCATCAATCCACCCTGTACTGTGTTTGTTGGTACATTTGACAAGGTGATTTGTATATCCAGTATTGGGTTCATCTAAAATTAGAATATGATATCTCCCAAGTACTACTTTGATGAATTGTACAATTTTCTGAAGTGTTTTAGGACCTGCAAGTCACAGCTGGAGGTGGTTTTAGAAGTGTTAATGACAATACAAATATAATAAACATGACAAAGTGTTTTGATATTGGGTTGAAAGCACTATTTATCATTGAATCCCTCCAGTATAGTATGTTGTTAAAAAGTTCATTTTGTGTCACATACATGTATATCAAGGATAGAGTGTCACTGATGGGATACATTGAACATTTTTTGCAAGGTGTGGTAATTTTTCTATATCATGCATAATCCGACTATCTTAAGGAAATGAATATTCTATTTAGTATCAAATTTTTTGTTTGATGCTTCTTCTAATGCTTACATACCAGACATCTAAACACTCCTAGTTCCTGGCAGGCGACCCGGAACTGTTATCAGGGATGAACAAATCCACTAGTCCTGGGTCCGGGACTAGCGATTTTTTTGGGCGGACCACACAAATTTTACTTTGTCTGGTCTGTTGGACCAGTACCTTACTGTTAATAACTATGTTAAAAAATCATCTGAATATACAGATTCATAGGTAAGATTTAATGTTTCACATTAGCAGGACCTGCAACCACTAATTCTTTCAGCAGGACCACTGGATTTTTTAAGGCACTGGTCCGGAGACCACCAGTTCACAATGATTTGTTCACCCCTGGTTATGTATCGTCAGAACTTTACATCAGTCTGTTTCGTTTGTGCGTTTGTAACATTTACAGTAAATATTAGACATGGTTTTAACCTCAAGATAGGGTACGCGTGGTTAACCCGCCCATCCACCAGTTGAGGGTGTGGGCGGATTAAATCCGCCCAGGGCGCTAACCCGCGTCAATACTGTAGTTTAGGGACAATTACTTCCTTCTACCTTACCAATTACATCTCAAATCCAGTTAAAGTCTCATATTTCTATTCACCAATCAGCATGGCTGTTGTAAAATCTCATACTTCTATTCACCAATCAGCATGGCTATTGTAAAATCCAGTACTTCTATTTACCAATCAGCATGGCTGTTGCGAAGTCTCACATTTCAATTTCATCACAATCAGCATGGCTATTGTAAAATCCAGTATTTCAGTCTCACCAATCAGCATAGCTGTTGCAACTCTTGTCTATCAATTTCACCTATCAGCATAGCTGTTGCAAACTTGTATTTCAATTTCATAACATAGCTGTTGCAACTCTTGTCTATCAATTTCACCAATCAGCACGGCTGTTGCAAACTTGTATTTCAATTTCATAACATAGCTGTTGCAAACTCTTGTATTTCAATTTTACCAATAAGCATAGCTGTTGCAAACTCTTGTATTTCAATTTTACCAATAAGCATAGCTGTTGCAAACTCTTGTATTTCAATTTTACCAATAAGCATGGCTGTTGTAAACTCTTGTATTTCAATTTTACCAATCAGCATGGCTGTTGCAAACTCTTGTATTTCAATTTAACCAATAAACATAGCTGGTGCAAACTCAATCTCACCAATCATCATGTCTCTGCAAACTCTTATATTTCAATCTTGCCAATCAGCATACTGTAGCTGGTGCAAACTCTTGTATTTCAATTTCACCAATCAGCATGGCTGTTGCAAACTCTTGTATTTCAATTTCACCAATCAGCGTGGCAGTTGCAAACTCACTTTAGTTTCACAAATCAGAACGGTTGTTACTTTCTGTTCAATGTTTACTTCAAACTACATCTGCTGCTTTAGGTTCTATTTTTGTTGTATCACAAATGATGACGTTTTTCATTGTTATTACTGAAATCCTTAGACTGCCACAACTCAAACAATTGCGTGCTAGAACAAAAATTACAGATTGGAGCTGATCAGAAACTGTCCCAAGTTCTAACTATAGCAGTCCTCTGAGTAGCTCACAGTGTTAGACAACCTGGGTACCATTTGCTTAGATGAGATGAGCGCGAGCAGACAATGTGTATAGTGGGGAGAGCTCTGGTAGACTTTATAGAGCTCTGGTAGACTTTATAGAGCTCTGGTAGACTTTATAGAGCTCTGGTAGACTTTATAGTGTTCTGGTAGACTTTAAATACTTACAATAAGTTATGCATTGTCCTTAACATAAACAACAGACAGACTAGTAACCTAGTGGTGTTTACAGGATACATATCTTTTGTTAACAAATTACAATATCCATGTATCTTACGATCGGGCAAAAGGGCCAAAATGTAATTTAGAGCACATTCTGTGAAGCAATAAAAATGCTGAGTTGGCAAGAAAGCGTCCGCAAGAAATTGTCCTTTTCCTTTAAGATTGTAATATTTTTATCAACTCTGACATATTTTGGGACAAATTACAATGCCATGTTTGTATCATACAGTCGGGAAAGCAATTCCAGAAATACATCTGAATTCTGAAAAGGCATAAAAATGCTGAGTTGGCAAGAAAAGATCCACAAGAGATTAACCTTATCCATTTAGATTACATAAGCCAGTTACAATCTAATAGTATCATACTGTGAGTGGAAAACGGGGTTAGCATGCTCAAGTGATTGAATCACATCTGATACTTCAAATACTACTCAAATGTTACCTAGATCAAATGCAAACAGATGTTGTAAATCGACACAAATGTATCAAGTACCTGTACACAGACTTACAAATCACATGGGGTATAGAAAACACTATCTTATCACAGCTTAGCTGACTGAAAGACTACTGAATCAGAATTCATCATTTTTATATCAAGTTAGTCTTTGAATGAAAAAGATGTTAAAAATAATTATTTTAATTTTTATGAAAAAAGGATCTACATTTGTACTTATGGTTCTTGTAAACACCTGTATATTTTTTTTTTTACACAATTCTTAAAAACTAATAGAATAATTAAATTGTTTATTTTTGATGAACATAGTACCTACAGTTGTACTTTCATATTTTGTATTTTTTTTGTATTTTTTAATAGATTATTTTTGAAAAGTGACAATAAAAATGCTCTTGTTGATAAAAGAAGTACCCATGGTTATACCTATGCTTTTTCTATTCTTCATATGTAATTCTTGAAAAGTGACAAAAATTATTTTTTTATATAATGTATATATAAGTGGAGCGTCTCTGGTTGCATTGAAGTTTATTAAGATTTCCAAGAATGAAATATAGTGCTAGTAGTGTCTAAAGTCAAAGATTCAATTCCTCATATACATAAGTTCTAGTAGTCTAGTTCCTATACGACGTGTTACAATTACTACTATCATCTCTACTCAAGTTAGTCCTGCTTGCAGACGGTGGACATGGGTCTAGATGACTGACATGACCCTCAACACTGTCCTGCAAAAAACAATGTATTCGGCCTATTTTGAGCACACCAATTACCGAAGAATTACGTACCCACTGGTCGAATATTAGAATATGTACTCATTTTACATCTCTTTGACGATAGTAGTCTCTTGAAAGATTCAAAAAAGTGTTGAAATTGGAACTTTTCCAGTTCCGGTTGTAATTTTAAATGTCCCACCTTACAAATGCCACTATATTTTATCAGGATCGCCACGTACATCATCGTACGTAAGGTGGAACCCTGAAGTTAATATTTAACCACAGGGTGCATTAATTCTTTAGTTACCAGCATTTCTGGTAAGCCCAGGTTTCACAGCTGGTTCTTTGCAAGATGGAGAAGGAAGGGATGACTTACTCCGTATGCAAGCAGGACTATACTCAAGTGTATTGAAAGTCCTTATTCTAACACAGAAATCTGTGCTACCCTGACTGGGTTTATCTAAATGTGATGACATTATTGCCAACCCACATGATTTTAGTTTCAGACTGGAGAGGTGGAGTTTCGTTTAATGAGCAATTGTCTAAAGGAACTAACCAATTGCAACTGCCTGTCAATTTGCAATGGATTACTACTGACATGCATCATTTACCCTCGCCCAGTGGGATGGCACAGATTTCTATGTTAGACTAATGACTTTACCTATACATGAGTGGAGATGATGGTAGTAATTGTAACGTGTCATGCAGGAACTAGACTACAGTTGTACTTGATATGTTGAGATAAAGGCCTTAATAATGATGGTTTTTATATAGTGCTTTCCAACCCAGTCTGGGTGCTCAAAGCACTTTACAATTATTACCCCTGGCATGGATCTATAGCGGCACAATGGCCCTTTATACTTCAACTCCCTGGGAAGCATACAATCCATTGCAGCCTTTATAAGTGCATAGGATTAAAGCATTCACATTGCAAGCTCTATCCTACCAGGTCCCCAATTATACAGTTGGGTTTACTGAGGCACAGTCATGGTTCAAATCTTGCCCATGGACTTTAGTTACTCAGAAACTCCATTTCTGTTTCCATGTTTACTTTGAATTGAACATTTCAGATAGATAACTGGAATAATGGTATATATGCAGGAGCTGCAGGTGGTATCTTGACCATTGAGGAAATACATTGACAATCTTTGGTCAACAAGGATAAGAATGTCTAAGAATATCTTGATTCATTACATTAATCCCACTGTGGAATGTTAAATTGATTTGAAATTGAATTGAAATCAGTTCGTTGGTCCCCATGTGCACGAAAACCAATTTGAACCACTTCACGAAACCACCTCAGGGAGGTGTTCGGACCTATTCAAAGTAAGTTTGTTTGGAACTGATGCAAAAGCAAAAAGTGAATTGATTCAAATCTTCTAAGTTCTACTCAGTTTGTTTTGTTTTTGGACAGGAACCGGTTTTGAACTGATTTCAGGTAGGGATAGGGCTATTGTGTTGTATGTTGTCAAGGCAACCCTCTTTGTTTTATGTTTCTCATGGTAGCACCTTCAAAATGATCGGTTACGTTTGAAAAAAGGAGTAAGTAAGTGTGTGGGTACATGTTGATGGTACTTTCAGTTCATAATCATACTTTTAAAAGTGTGGATGATGTCGAAATGACAAATAACCCAGATCTTCATGTCAAGTTCATGACTGTGGTAGGATTATAGGGTTAAACTCAGATAGAGCTTTGAACCACTGATGTTTGGCTCAAGGATTGTATTGTATTCACTTTATTTCTGTATGTTATTTTTGTATTCTTCACCATGCTTATTATGGCATGTTGTTATGCAATAAAGATTGATTAAAAGATCTCAAATTTCAACCATAAACGATAATTTTTACCCAGATAAGCATGTGTTGTCATCTTATTATCAATGATGCTATAATTTCTTTGGTGTCCAGCCTTAGCGGGTGTAGAATTTTGAAATTATTTTATAAATCAAAGAAATACATGATGCAGATTAACACAGTGGTGTATAGTCATCATGTGACTGTTCACCCATTTCTTTTGCGCAAAAGCTTGATTTTGAATATGTTTCTATGATAGAACTGCACTAGTTTTAATTGGAGTGTTATTTTTCGATCAGAAAACCACAATATATTCACCGAAAATTGTTAAAATACCAATAATTAGACATTGTACATGTTAATCAGTGTTCGATATTATCCATACATTTGTAAGTTGTACAGAAACAAGTTGAAACTATGATTGCCATTGAAGTCAGGCTGATTTTTGAGCATGGACTGAAAAATCAATTCTATTTATTGTGTATACAGCTACAAAAATATGTTTACCCACAGGTGATGTAAGTCTATTCAGATTATATGATAGTACAAGTAACATAAGTTATTGCACAAACAAAACACTTTTAAAAAAAATGTTGAAGTTGCAGTTAATACAGCTTCAAGTCACTCAAGGAATTTGGAACTGTTGATGTATATTTTGCACACCATATATGCATGTATTTAAATGTTATTCCCAATATTTTTCTTCTTCAGCCAAGGAAAATACGAGTGATCTAAATGACCATTGTCACTATAGTATGAGTCACTAGATGAGTAGTGACAACCCTTGGGTCACGAGTATATTCAAGCTGAATGATGAAATATATTGGAGAATAACATAATTATACCAGCACCATTAATATGAAAGAAAAATTGGGGAAAGTAATGGTAATTTTGAAAGTTTTGACTCATATTTTGAACACAGCAGAACCAGTGACATAGAATCATATATATATATACACATATATTATATTTTATTTGAAGAAGTTACACTTTGAAATTTTAAGGCAAGAATATTAATTACAGAATATACACAAGTTGAAAATACAACATTTATAAACATACAAATAAAAGTAAATAATTCTAAATAAAGTGTAACATTCAGGGGTGAACAAATCCACTGGTCCTGGGTCCGGAACTAGCGATTTTTTGGGGCGGACCACACCAATTTTACCTTGTCTGGTCCGTTGGACTAGTACCTTACTGTTAATAACTGTGTTAAAAAGTCGTCTGAATATACAAGATTCATAGGCAAGATTTAATGTTTCACATTAGCGGGACTTTGGACCACTAGTTCTTTCAGCAGGACCACTGGATTTTGTAAGGCACTGGTCCAGGGACCACCAGTTCACAAAATGATTTGTTCACCCCTCGTGTTTATTATATATACAGACTCAGCAGTTATTAGACAATGTCTCTTTATGGCTCAGAAAAGCCTTATAAATCTACATTGACAATTGATGTAGACACATGTTAATGTGACATAGATGAGTGTTGTCATGATGTAGAACAACCAGAGTATATATTCCATATTTTTTGTTTTAATGGCTTGTGCATAGTATAATGTAAGTTAAATACCATTTATGCAAACACATGGAAAAAATTTCACTACAGAGAGGTCTTCACATTCAGACAGAAACAACACAGTCTAGTTGCTAGACCCTCGGGCAGTTCTGCTAACTTTTAAAAGTGACCACAGGTCATATAGCATCAGAGATGCTGTCATCCTCGGCTTTTCAGCAATCCGCTGAGCACAGTTATGAGGTCTTGTTATGAGACTAACAGAAAAAGAGACAGACCAAGATACTCAGTTACATATACACATGATATGCAGACACACTGTCACAAAAGAAATTCCTAGACAGAGGCTCTTGCACTGTAGACAGAAACAATGACATTTAGAGACTGAATACAATATGCAGACACACATTTCTAATAAATTCAAAACCAGACTCAGAAACCTAGACAGAAAGTATAACATACACAGATACATACACTGTAACATACATAAACACACTGTAACATACACAGATACACACTGTAACATACATAGACATACACACTGTAACATACACAGATACACACTGTAACATACATAGACACATACACTGTAACATACATAGACACATACACTGTAACATACATAAACACTGTAACATACATAGACACATACACTGTAACATACATAGACACACACTGTAACATACATAAACACACTGTAACAGACACAGATACACACTGTAACATACATAAACACACTGTAACATACATAGACACACTGTAACATACATAGACACATACACTGTAACATACATAAACACATACACTGTAACATACATAAACACTGTAACATACATAGACACATACACCTTAACATACATAGACACACACTGTAACATACATAAACACTGTAACATACACAGACACATACACTGTAACATACATAGACATACATACTGTAACATACATAGACACATACACTGTAACATACATAGACACATACACTGTAACATACATAGACATACACACTGTAACATACATAGACACATACACTGTAACATACATAGACACACACTGTAACATACACAGACATATATACTGTAACATACATAGACACATACACTGTAACATACATAGACACATACACTGTAACATACATAGACACACACACACTGTAACATACACAGATACACACTGTAACATACACAGACACATACACTTTAACATACATAGACACACACTGTAACATAGTTACATACACAGACACATACACTTTAACATACACAGATACACAAATTGACTAATCCTTTGCGAAAATATCCTATAGGATCCTATAGGAAAAAGTCTTATAGGAATCCTATAGGATTCTTAAAGTGTTCCTATAAGAAAAATCTTATATAAGATTTTGACCCTTTCTTTTAGGATTCCTATAGGACATCATTTAGGAATATTAAAGTATAAATATAGGAATCCTTTAATATTTTAATATCCTTAGATAACAATTTATATCTTTTAAAATTGCTTCAAGAATTCTTTTTAATTAGTAATCCTGAAAGACATCCTTAAATTAGTAATCAAAGAAAACTTCTTATTGAGATCCCTTAGTATACCTCTAGTAATGCTTTACTTTTTTCATGTAGAATCCTTAAAATATTATTGAAATTTTTCGGTATTAATTTCTAGTATATGTTATAATTTCTTTGTCAGAATTCTGTAGTATCACTTTCAATTCAGTTACTAATAGATTTGCATGGTGGAATATACCAACATATGAAATCATGATTAATCTTGTTAAAATGCAGAAAATTCAAAGTTCTGTTATTGTAATTGCCATAAAAACTGACAGAAATTATAGTTTGTCCCTTCTGTTTGTTTTTTCTTTGTACGTAATCTTGCAACAGGTTCCATTGGGAGAACTGTTAAAACACTAAAATGGTGTCTGTATATGAAAGATTAATAAATAAAAAAGAAAAGAAAAAAAAGTATGCTGTACTTGAAGATTTAAAAAAAAGTGACAGAAACAATTTTAGAATATCTTTAGGACTGGAGGAAATACATCCTATAAAAATCCTTTAGGATACGATGATCTTATAGCCATCCTTTAGGAAACCATTGGGTATTTTTTTAGGAATCTTGGAATCCTGTAGGACAATTTTGTAAGGGATGTATTTATAACATACACATGCACACATGTACATACAACCATGCATACTCACAAACACAAATACACAAGCCATATACACATACCAATGGGCATACACAGCAAAGTTGAGATGTGGGTCACTAGAGAATTTTACCCCTTAATATTACGTTGATGACCTACATGTGTCAACTAGGTCTATAGAGGGCAGTCTACATTTTGTTACATTTTTACGATGTTTATACTGCTATAAATAGTACAGAAGACATGCCTGTATATTTCACATGTGGCAGTGTCTAAGTTTTACTCAGCACATAAGTATTTGAACTCCTTTGTTGTTTCTCTTCTCAGCCTTGTGAACTTTGACATTATGGCATGGTCGTCTTGATGGGTCTTCATATGTAAATGCCAGTGAAACAGCAGTATGCTTTTATGTACTAATGACTAATCCTACACTCTGTGGATGTGGTAACCTTGTGTCAGATTTTTATCTCTGACATGTTCATTGCAGATCTTTCCTGGGGTCTTTCCTTCCTATACAGATAGATGAGTCTCTTATACAGCCACAATAGATTATCACAATATCAGCAGTAATGTATATATCCCATAATTTAGTGAAATTAAAAATTCAACAAATATAGGCACTATTTCAATATTTACGTATAGCTTTTCTTTCCTACTTCAATAGGTCAATGTTTGCATTCAATTTAGTGTATATTTATCATGTTTTACAGATGACAGTTGTTGAGATAGACGTAATTAAGAAACCATGATCAACAAGGTGCCAGTCATTTCTGTAAATATTCACAAGGATTAAACTGCATGAACTCACTTTGAATCACTGTGTATTGGCCTTGAAACACCCTGCCTTGAAAGTTGTATTCACTTTTCTACCAGGTCAAGAAGGGTAAGTTTATTAACAGTAACAGCATGGAACTTAGGCTTTTCTATTTCATCTGCATACTCCCTACATTGCATTTATTAGCATCAGCTTAACTACACTGAAAAGGGCCCTTTTCAAAGATGGATTAATTGTCTGTATAATTAATTCTTGGAAAATTCACAACAAACACTTTAGTCTGCTAATGAAATTGATGGTTGAATTGAAGTGTCTTTTGGTGGGATACTTATGGGACTTTGTTATTGACGGTGTGGAATATTTCCTATTTATATCTAAACCCATTGAATATTTATACATTCAAGTATAATACTATTCACTAGGCAGTGTCTACATCCTGAAGCCTGGTTGGCAGTGGGTTTGGCCCCTGTGCTTTGCTGTGTTCATTACACCAATAGACAGTATACCAATGTTGTCATCTGTGGTGTTTTTGGCCCACAGTAGAAACTCTTTAGCTTGATGACTGGTGATTAACGGTTAGTGTTTGTCACATTCCCTTGTTGCCCTCTTAGGCTCTATATACAGCGTGTTTCTTCTGTTTCATCGTTATAGTGCTGTACACTGGGATCTGTTGAGTACTGTATACAGAGAGCTTGCCGGGTTCTACACACACACAGTGAAAGAGAGAGTGACAGAGTGAACAAGTGCACACACTTAAGTAACGATCACTGACGTACAGCCACCGACTACATCCTGTATAGTTGTGGAAAACTACTACCAGGAAGCAATCAGAACAGGATGACAAGCCCAAACTTAACAGTGTGGGACAAATTCAGCCCATCGGAGTTTCAACAGTTACAGGACTATGCCTCGTGTAAGTAACTGCATTTACTTTTTTACACACTGTAGCCTTGTATACAATCTCCCTTATACATATGCACTGCAATATACAACAGCACACATGGCATACATTCCAAACTCTTGAATTATATTCCATATCAATACATATATAGTAAATATGACAGCTAGATTATTGTTCTGATTAATTAAAAATGCAACCTGAGGAGCTCTTGACCTTTGGAATTTTTCCAGCTGTTTCAAAAAAATAAATTTTGTGGTATTATAATCAGCCGACTTGAATTGAGTCATTACACAAACTCAAGAAGCCACTCATTGGCATTGTAGATTTTGATTGTCTTTCTCTGTTGGCTTAAAATATAGGGTTTGTTGACACATCTGCTGTAAAGCATGTATTTTACCAGTGGTGCTGTTGCTATGGATTATTTCTATACCATAGCTTTTGATTATTGAAAAAATTACTACAAAAAAAAAATGAATGCAAGTTGCTTTTGAAAGCCATCTTTGTTAAAATACTCAATTGTAACCCTTTAAATAATCATCAGAAAATAATAAGCTAAAGGTAAAGTAGAAAACTGTCTGTTCAATAATATATTTGCAGAAAAAAGCTGAATTTGAAAAATGTCTTTTTTAAAACAACCCAAGTATAAACCTTTGATCATAAATAGATATATCTTTAGAGTTGAATTCATAGCTATCTTTGTTAATAACTCACTATGTGACAAAAATGTATTTAATTTTTTATTGTTCAAGCTAATAATCAGATATTGAATACACACGGCTAGTTTAATTTTCATCCCAATATTAATTTACTTCTAAAAAATTCCCCTGTGTGTAATTCCAGTGAATGAAATAGCAGACACGAGTTTTAGACACTATATTGAAATTGTAAAGAATTAAACTCGGTTAATTCCTAACCACAAAAAAATTCAGAATAGCCTAGAATTACTTCCCTGTTATTGGATATTTATCTATGAAAACTTGATTGTTTATTTATACACATAGAGCAAACATAACAGTATTTTAGTGACAGATCAATAAAAAATGTGAAGAAAAATAGAGAAATTTCACAAAAATTTTAGTTCATTCATTTGTGTAAAAATCAGTTCTTTATCTGTTTACTTGAGGAGAGTCAATATTTTGTTGCAAAATTAGTAAAATAAAAAATAATGTGGAATATCGAAAAGAAAATTAAATTCATTTGTATAAATATTGTATTGTATTGTATTGTACAGGACAGTCTGCACGACAAAAACATAGAAAAATGAGAAAATTTAAAATTGTTTCATTAAGCATTTGTGTTAAAATCAGTTCTTTATCGTACATAGTCTAAGATGATAGTTTTCATTTTGTTGTCAAAATTATAACAATTATAGACAAGTGTAAAGGAATCTAGAGAATATTTGGGAATTCTTTTATTTGTGTAAAAATCAGTATCTGTATATACACAAGGGACAGATGGTATTTTGTTGATAAAACCAGTAAAATTAAGTAAATAATGAAAGGAAAATAGAAAAATAAAATAAATACAAATTCTTTCTTTTGTATAAAAATCTGTTCTTTATCGTACATAGCCTTAGAGGACAGTTGGCATTTTGTTGGCAAAATTAGAACATTTAAAACAAATGTTCACAAAAATTGTAAAGGAATGTAAGAAATGTGAAGGAATATAAGACAATCTTAAAATGTTGACGTGGGAGGAAAAGAACCTTTAAAGGATTCATAGGATTGCAAAGATATGTGAATAATGGATCAATTTCTTGGTGCAAACAGACACTGTTCTTTCTGTAAGTCAGATTAATGGAGTCGTTGTCATTAAATGAATTATTATTGGTTCAATTGGGCTGGATTTAGTCTACTCGTACAACAATGTTGTTAACTTTCTGCATATAAAGGTTAAAAACTTTCCAAAGTTCTTGTAATGCTGAGTTTATTTAAAAAAGAGATATGTATGAATACAGTATAGTTGTAAAATTGAAACTGTTGATATTTTAAGAGTATGTTGCCTTGGCAACTTCCAATCTTCTTAATTAATCAAGATAGTACATAATCACCTTTGGTTCCACCTCAGGATAAGTAAAGTCCACAATCACTCAAAAAAATATTCTAGCTGTGAAATTAATTTCATGTCTGGACAGTAGAACAAAATGTTTATAAAAGTACACAATAGGAATGGGAGGTAAAATGAGAGGGTATTTTTTTTTATGCTTTTGTGGAAACAGTTTAATAGAATGAAGTGCTTTTCAGCTGATAAAAAAGGTGGTTGATTTACCATGGAAACGGAACAAAAATAGCACCAAGTTACAGTGACTAGAATTTCAATTTAGGATTTAGGTGTTGATTTATTTGGTTGGCAAATTTCTAACCCATTATTTACTTGTCAGAAAATATTCCCCTAAAATTGGGGAAAATATGGTACAGGCTAGAAAATAAATTACATTTTGATTTTAATGTCAAGCAATATGATTAAAGAAATATAAATTTGAAAAGAACATATTAGTGCAAATTTTATATACTGGATTTCAAACTTTATATACTCACAGGCTTCATTGTTATAACTGGTTGTATTAAAATGTGTATAGATTTATAGAGGAACTGCAGGTTCCTTAGTATAAGATGATATAGAATATTGAACAGCGTGGAGTGGAAAAATAAAAAGATATTATGGAATTGACTAAGTCATATGTTTCTCCATTCTTGGGAAATCAAAGGTATCAGACATTAGGGACAACTAGCTGTGTACTGGCATCATGCAAAGTTTGCCCACTGTTTTGGACAAAGCTTCAAAAACTATGACTAGAAAATTACTTTAATGTAGTCACAGAGCTTTTATATGTAAACACCTGCCGAGCAAGTTGCTACCTTACTAATACATGATTTATTTCATTTCGTCAACGATACTCTTACAAAAAAAAATAAAAAATTTTTATGATAAACAACAACTCGCATCTACTCAAATATCACTCATATTGGGTCTAAAAAGCATTTTTCATAATTTGACCTGTGATGTAGCAGGTAACCTTTCCTGTGGCATCAATAATGGTAAACATGAAGTGTAGGAGTTCTAAATACATGGGAGTTTGAAAGCACTATGTCTAAATGCAACACTGCCTACATACACATGTAACAGTAGTTATTCTATTAGCTGGTAACTAACCCTTCAGGGTATCTGGCTCTATTTCCAAAGCAGACAAACATATAGGGTGGTTTCTGCATTACAGAACACTCATCACTACTTGCATTTTTGTAATTAAGTTACAACCATGTATTTAGATCATATTATCCTGCAGACTCCTATGATTTCAAAGCAGTGGAATCAGCTGTGAAGCTGTACAGCCAATAAACTATACATTTCTAGACTATTTATTGGCACAACTTTGCTTCTTTGACTTTTTTAGTTGTAATTTCGAGTCAGTTTTGTTTTAGTGGGGTTTTCTGTTGTATTGGATCCATGCTGTCTTATTCTATGCGATGTGCAAGGACTGACAACGATTGTGGTTTCCTGGCCGGCTAGGTCTTGTTAAAATACTTCTGTCGTTTGAAAGGAGAATGGAAATAGGGAATTTTGACTTATTCCTGAACACATCCTGGAATTATTAAAGTATACATTTCTGTTTTGACAGTTTTTATATTTTCAAAGTAGAAGCCATTGAAATGGAACAAAGTTATTCCCTACTCTGTATTCATACGACTTGAATATTTGCTTTTAAAATGCAATTTCAACCAAAGCTGTGAAAATAGTTTCTTTCTGTTAAAATGTGTTTTACGAGGAGTTTTGTTTCACCTTAATTTGTTTTGATTTGTGTATTTTTAGGGGTTTCCACTCGTGAGGTCATAGTGTCATACATTTAGTATGCAGCAAACCACACACAATATGTGCTTATGAGACATTTTGTATTGAAAGGCAAACACAAAAACATCACCTTTGTCTTTTGTATACTCTGGGTAGCTGAAAACACTTTAATATGGTTGTCTGATTTCAAACATTCTTTTCCAACAATACAATAGGTGTGGTACCAACACAATTCACAAAGGTTATTTGAATGTCCTATTTATTTTTCACAGTAGAGTGTATTAAAGCTGATACAGTGAGACATTCTAAGTCTGTGAACTCAGTAGACTTAATTCTGTTTAAATGTCATACCTAATTATTGACTGTGTATCTTGTTTTTTTTCCCTCAATGTATAATGTTAACAGCTTTGTTTTCACTTCACCTAATTTTAAGCATAGCCTCCAAACATTTACAAAGTGCTTTGTTTTCTTGTAGATGCAAAATTCATATATGTAAGTAAACAGTTTTTGGTTTCCTCTTTTAAAACCGAAGTGTCACCAACAAATGTTTACTTTGTGCTCTTGTTTTTCAAGCCCAGAATTCCTTGATGTTCATCTAAACACAATGTGTACAGCTTTGTTTTGGAAATTTCCTACCTGAAATCTAAATGCCACCTCTTACATAATGTGTACAGTTTTGTTTTTGAAGTTTCCTACCTGAAATCTAAATACCACCTCTACACATAATGTGTACAGCTTGTTTTGGAAATTCTCTTCCTGAAATCTAAATACCACCGCTAAATATTAACTGAGTGCTTTGTTTTCTTCACTGTCTAGTCCTAAATTTCTCAATGTTTAGTTTTAACAGCTTTGTTTTCCCTTTTCTTTTTGGAAACCACATCTGATATGGACTTTACATTTTAAATGGACTTTACATTTTGTCTTAAGTTAAAGGGTTACCTTGGAAAAGGCACCACAAGACTAATATTATTTTTGAGTATTAAATTGATGGGTGTCCGTTATTTATGCGGTGTGTGGACTCTGAAAAGTAGGGAGTAGGTTTTTTTCTCTCTTGACTAGCCAAACACACCCATCACTTTGTATTGTTTATGTATGAAAAGGAGTTGGTTGTTTTGGGGGTGTCCATCATTTATGTGGTGTCTGGACTCTGCAAAGGAGTAGGTTTTTTTCTCTCTTGACTAGCCAAACACACCCATCACTTTTCTATGTGAATACCCTCCTGCCCCCCTCCCACCACCATCACCACCATGTACAATGGAGAAGGGTTTTTCTCTTGGCTAGCCAAACACTGACATCACTTTTCAAGGTGAATACCCCTCTGCCCCCCTGCCACCACCACCATATAAAAAGGGGTAGGGTTTTCTCTTGGCTAGCCAAACACCCCTTCCCATGACTTTCTGAGGTGACTACCCCTTCCTCCCCATATGGAAAGGGGTAGGGGTTTCCTCTTGGCTAGCCAAACACCACCACTGTCCTAGGCAAATAGAATACTATGAATGAACTGTAGTGAAAAGACAGAGAGATTGGTTTACCCTGTGTTGATGTAACAGGTTAATGAAGCAATACTATAGTGAGAAATAGAATCTGTTAATGTAACAGTCAGGTCTGGAATTGACAGAAATGAAAAAACTGGTCTGAAATACAATGAAACATAAATATAAAAGCACAAAAAAAATAAATAAAGATAAAAATAAACAATTAGAAAATAAACCAAGAAAATGAAATGTCGTGGCCATGTGTTTCAGCTCAGACCATTAGTGGTCTGAGGTTTCAGTAAACTATAATCTCCATGTGCAGTGTTTATATACAGCCCATGTTATGTTTTTTCTGTGAATTTTTTCTCAGTGTGGTTTTAAGCCAGACAATATAGTAGGTAGACTGTCGACAGTCATTCATGCCTTTTTGCTACGTTTTATCTAAAACTAAAGTCGTTGCCTCGCTCCGATCCGGAGCAATACCATAACCACGTACTGATCAGCGAGTGCTACTGACAGTTCGTGCCTTCGACAATCGCAGTTTCTATCAGTATGTATGCATTATCCAGTGCTACGGAGCGAGGCGACGACTTTGATTTAGATGAAACGTAGCAAAAAGGCACAAACGACTGTCGACAGTCTATATAGTAGGCATAAAGAACAATATGGTATGAAAATATAGGTCTGGTGTTTTGATTTATGTGTGGGTAGCATTGTTTTGAAGGGTGAATTGAACTCTCAAAGCTTATGGCCTTGAATTGATTACATTCTACAATTGTATGACAAAATTTATTTGTAAACAATACATGTGTATAGAGATTGTAATTTGTTTACTTGGGATGTTTGGTGGCAGTGTACTTTGAGTGATGGGACTAGCAAAGTCAATGACTTGATACACTGTGGTACACTTGTAACTACTTGATACATTGTGACAAATTTGTAAACAATGCTTGTGTAAAGACCAAGATTTATTTACATGGGATATCAGATGGCAGTGATTGTAATGGTTGTGTTTTGACAAATTATACATGATATATGTCACAGTAATTCATGATCACATTCTCATGTTAGTAAAAGCAGGTCACTTTCTAAATCTAGTTTTGACAACAAGAATTCCTGATAATAAGAGAAGTGTTTTTGGAATCTTTTTCAAGGGTAGTAAACTTTAATAGTTTTCCTGTGATTTGTTAGCTTGCAGGTTTTCCAGGATGTAACTTGAAGCCCTTTTTCCTCAACAAAATGTCAATGAAATGTGCTGAATCACTCTAAAACATATCCCATTTGAATGATACCTCTCAGTAACAAATATTAGCCTTGACAAATGTTGGCTTAATGAGTTGATGTTACATTGTCGTGTACTACCCTCCCATCTGAATTGAACTCCAGAAGAGTTTACCCTTTATAATTTCAGGTGCAAATTTCAAAATTGTTGTTTCCAACAAAATAATATCAATAGTAAAATTTACAATATTATTCATGTATAGAGCTTGAACAAACAACAATTACAATGTCCACATGTTCTGAGTAGGAGTATTTTTACAACAAAATAAAATCAATGGTGTCATAAACATGTAGAGTTTGAACATACAGTAATTACATGTGCCCTAAGCTGATAATAAACTTATGTGAGTATGTAGCCACATGTACTGAAACGGAAATACCAACAAAATTGCCAAAATTTATCACTGCTGTCAATTTAGATAAGGTTAAAATGTACAGACAAGTGTGTAAATAAACCCAGATTTCCTCATTGCTGTTAGGAGAGTTCATATCCCGTAGCAAAGGACTTTAATTATTGGTAACTTGTTTTTTAGCCATGTCCAAATTTTATTAAAAAGGAGAGGTGAATTCAGTATGAGAGTGGGGGTTGGGGTAGTCAGGGGGGTCAGGGACATGGGGATCTGGTTTATGTACTCCACTTCTTTGCAAGGAAAAACTCGTGTTGAAGTTTGTTTGACTAGCTATTTTAAACTGGCCTCAACAAAAAAAACTGGCTGGGTGACATGGTGTCCAGTCCACTCTAACACGTATGGGGTACATATGAGGATGGGGGTGGGGGTGTGTGTGTGGTCGGGGTAAGAAAAAAATTGACTAGTAAACATTGAAGAGCTCTCTTTTGGAGAGAACCTCCCCTGAAGTAATGCCAGACTACACCTATTTCATACTAACCTCAACAACAACAAATGTTGACCGGGGCGTTTCTTTGCCCAAGCAATACAGACATATTGAGGCGAGGGTGGGATGGGGGTTGTGGTGGTTGGAGAAGGTGGGAGGCTATGTCAGAGACAGGCAAATCTGATTAAATTGACTATACGTTGAAGAGCTCTTTGGGAGGAACACCTCTGATGAAATCTGCCAGACTACCTACTTCATGCTGACCTTAAAGAAAAAAAGAAAAAAACAACTGCCTGGGTGAAAAGGTTTCCTGTCTGGATTATTTTTAAGTTTCAACCAGATGTGACATGATGTTGTTTTTAGAAACATTGATCCTTACAACCTTGATGAGCTTATTTGGTTAAATGACTCACTGATAATATTTTATGTCAGGGATAGATAGATTCAGATTGAAAAAAATGAAGTCTATTCATAGCCATCGAAATCTGTTACAGAGTTAAGCTGAATATGATAATCTGAACTATTGTCGATGAACAATTATTTGTTCTTTCAATAGGCTGACGAAAATGTCAGATATATCTTTTTAAAAGGGAATTGACAAATTGATGGTATGTCTTATTTACCCTGGAAAATTTAAAGGAAAAGTATAGGGAAAAAGTGACATTTCTATTTACTATTTTTTGTTTCAGACGACTTGGGTGTCCAAATTAGGCACTAGCCATGTTGGTGTTATGTTTTATTTACATATTAATATTTCAATGAAATGATAGAAAGTAGGGAAATATGAAATGTCCTGAAATTTGCCCCCAAAATAAAAAATGAATAAATATGAGTGGAAGTTTTTAGTTTAAAATATCAGTTCTGTGGTACATGGTCTAATAAGATGACAGAGAAAAAAATAAATATCGTAAATATTGTTGCAACAACAAATTTAAAATTGTACATGTGCATGTGGATAAACAAGGAAAAACTCATTTCTTTATTCTGGTATTTGAATAAATTGTGATTATTTCACATTTTGGTTTAAAGGAATTTAAATGATATTTGTAAAAAAATGTGATTTGTTGAGTGTGCCTCTGATTATGAATTGTATTAAAGTTGACAGATTCCTTCCTCTAGCCTCTATAGATAATGTTTTTAAAGTCAATGATGTTCCGGGCTAATAGTGACATGATAATGAAGATGACCCAATGATGAGGTCTTAATTAGAATAAGTTAATCAATAGGATATTGAGTATCTATGAATAGAAGCAACATATGATGTCAGTCCCACTGTCTTTGTTATGTAACATACCGGAAGCAATACAGCTGTTATGTGTTTACATATTTCCTCTAGTGCCACCTATTTTTGTTTGTTTGTTTGTTAACTATTTATTACTGTAGTTTGTATATTTACTAGTTTGTTTTAGCACCAAATACTAATTGCAGAAATTCCAATGAAGAAATGTAGTTTTCTTGATGGATGCAATTAAGATTCTATTCTATTATATTGCTAATTTCAGTGCTTTTGGTAAGGTTTAGAATGGGGGGAATCTGGTAAAATTTGCATATGTTTGATACCTTGTAGCGAATAATGGTTGAGAATCCAGTAACAGGAGAGACTCCTGTGAAATTTGCATACATTTCCACACCTTGTACCATATAATTATAGTGACCATGGGGAACTTAAGAGAAGGGAAGGGTAACCTGGTAAAACTTGCATAGATTTCAATATCTTGTGCTATAATTTTGGTGGGTAACCCTGGTAACAAAGAAGATGAAATCTGGTAAAACTTGCATAGATTTTCAGACCTTGTAACCTAATAATTGAGGGGAACCCAGGTAAGAGAGCAGGAAATCTGGTCAAATGTGAATATATTTCTTTACCTTGTTCCATAATTTTGGTGGGGAACCCTGGGAAATTACCAGGAAGAACTTGGGTAGATTTCACCGCCAGAAGTAAATCTCTCTGAATTTTTTGTGACAGATGTGTAACTGTGGTCTAGCTCTGCAAGGAAAACAAAACCTGTGACCAATGAAAGGTCTGTGAATTGAGAGGTAGCTGTTGAATTCTTAATTTTTTAGGATTCAATTTTGAATGCAAAGAGTAGTACATGTGTTAATAGTTAGATTGCTTTTCTTGTTGTTGGGTTTGGAAGTGATGCATTGAAAAAACTTGATGAAACAACTTTATTTATTTAAAAGCAGAAAAAATATGAAAATAATAGAAAGTAGGTTTAGTGAGGTTTCTGTTCCAACAGAAAAGACATATGATCTAAATTATTGTTTCAAAAACAAACTCAGAAGTATTTTCACAACAGTTTATGAATGCAGAAATGAGAGGTTTAAAATAGTAAATAGTGTTTACATAGGGAAAACACAATACTTAAGAAAAGGTCAAAATACACTGAGAAACAGAAGTATTATCACCATAATTTATAAAAGCAAAAAAGAGCTATCTGATATAGGAAATAGTGTTTTCATACAGATTATACTAAAAAATATCAAAATTCTCAGTGAAATAATTATTTTCATCAGAATTTTTTTATGAAAGCAGAAATGAGATATTTAAACAAGTGAATAATGTTTTCATGTGGAAAAATGATAATTAAAAAAAAAATTTGAAATAAAAGAAGTTATTTTACCAGAATTCTATGACAGCAGAAAAAAAATTATTTAATAAAAATGATGAAAAACTAGAAATTATTTCAGCTTAATTTGATAATGCAGAAAAAATAGTGAAACAACCTTGAAGTATTTCACCTGAATTTTTAGAAAGTAGAAAAAAAGCAATGGAAAATAATGAAAACCCACAACTGTTACAGTATTTCACCTAAATTTTATGAAAGCAGATATCTTTGAAAATACACAAAAATAGTGTTTTCACAGTGATTTCAGAACAACAAAGGCAATATGAAGATCAGTGGAAACTGAAGTAAGTTTGTATGAAATATCTGATGTGATAGTAGGAATGATGTCAGAGTACATTGCAAGTGTCTGAAAGGTTATTAAGATAAAGTTTTAGTGCCTGCTGTTAGATAAGATGTCCTTCAAGTACATGTATACATATAGAAGGTCTATCTGCTAGATTAACTCTTGTCCCCATATGGGTCGTGATATGATGACCACCGTCCTTGTCTGTGGATTATTGTAAATAATGTACATTTCACTTAACAATTCTTGTATGTTAAAATATAGTGACATGTTTCACTTAACATCCTTGTATGTTAAAATATAGTGACATATGTTTCACTTACCAGCCTTGTATGTTAAAATATAGTGACGTATGTTTCACTTAACATCCTTGTATGTTAAAATATAGTGACATATGTTTCACTTACCAGCCTTGTCTATTAAAATATAGTGACATGTTTCACTTACCAACCTTGTATGTTAAAATATAGTGACATATGTTTCACTTACCAGCCTTATGTTAAAATATAGTGACATATGTTTCACTTACCAGCCTTGTCTGTTAAAATATAGTGACGTATGTTTCACTTACCAGCCTTGTCTGTTAAAATATAGTGACGTATGTTTCACTTACCAGCCTTGTCTGTTAAAATATAGTGACATATGTTTCACTTACCAACCTTATATGTTAAAATATAGTGACATATGTTTCACTTACCAGCCTTGTCTGTTAAAATATAGTGACGTATGTTTCACTTACCAGCCTTATCTGTTAAAATATAGTGACGTAAATTTCACTTACCATTCTTGTATATTAAAATATAGTAGTGTCTCTTGCACTTACAAAACATCTTACAATCTTAAAAGCACTATAAATTTTTTATGGTTTTAAAACACTACAAAGTTTTGTTGAAGACATATTTGTACAGATGAATAGTTACAAATAATTTTTAAAAAAAAATTATTTTTAACTTTTTACTGGACTCGGCTCGAAAGTTAGGATTTATCCAAGTATTTTGGTGCAGGACAAAGATTAAATTAATTTTTGGGTTTTTCACATTTGGCTACAACTTCTTTCAAACACCAGTTAAAAGTACTAAATGCATTAGTTCTTTAAATGATATCGTCAATGTAGAGTGTGATTACATCAGGTGTTCCGAAAATAGCAATATATCAAAAAACTGCACAAATACAAGATTTTCCCATTAGTATGCCCAGAGGTCCCCTATAAATAATGGTTTAATCCATATGAATTAAATAAATAAAATTTCAATGAAAAATAAAATTTCAATGAAAAAAATGAAAATTGAGAGAAAATTTAGTTTAATAGTGGCCTCCATTATCTAATCTTGATTCTGTCAAAGTATGGTACATGTAGCGTGAAATGTCAAAGTTGTCTATATTGCCAGCGAAAGTTGTAATGTTGAAAAATTTGCAACAGTTTTTTTTTTAATATTAATAGCATGAAAATGAACGAAACCAAACTGTATTTTATGATTTATGTGAAGTGTTTTTACTCAGGTCAAGGAGCTCAGGTATCTTTGTATCTGCAACTGGGACATCTTTTGAAACTATTTTGTCAGATATAATGACTTACTTGTAAGAATGTACTCCCTGAATAGTATTGAATCACCTGTGCCAAACAGTAGGTAAATATACTTGATAGGTGTATTTATGCAGCTGTACACATAGTAGTATCATGTATGGTGCAATGCAGCCAGTGAAATTAATTTTAGGGGCTGTACCCAAAAATCAGCACCCAATGTGATCATGATGTCAACTTAATTCTGTCCTAGTTATGGATACAGTTGACCTTTACTGGATATTATTTATTATGTACAATTTCTGGTTATTGGTATTGTAACAATTATTCACTGAATTCATTGTTGGTTGTAAAAATAATTCTCTAGTTACACGTAGTGTAGTTTTGATATCAATATCATCAAAATTAACAACATCAAGTATAATAAAAATCAGACGAAATTGTATGTCATAATTTATGTAAAGTGTTTTTTTTCCAGGTTAAACAGTTCTGATATGTTTGATTAGGAAGGACATCTGGTATGATACAACTGTAGATTTCTATTTAATATGCTGTACAGTAATTTTGGTGTAGAACCCGGTGTAGAGTTTGCCTACTATATCACACATAAATAGAAAGAACTATCAGTACAAAAATAAAAAGGAAATATTATACATGTTCATAATTATGTCAGCATATTTCCAGCATTCCCATGGTAACCCTGCCCATCTGACACCGGATTTAAAATAATTCAATTCCATTGGTAATGAGATGTTAAATTTTAACACCTTGTACATACAAGTTAAGAGATAACCGGGGAGAAATGATATAACAATAATAATATGATGTCATAAAAACCACATTACATCATTGAGGAGTATTAAAAAACGCTATAAATAACAAGAAATGAGATTTGATATCACTGACTTAGATCATAGATGATTTTAGTACCTGCAACCCTTGTCATTACCACAGTAGGCAAATGACACGAGGATAAAAACGGGATGAGAGTGATAAATGTTGCCATAAAAAAGAGAGAGATGGATTTAACATCATTGTGTTGTCGTATATATATCGTGTTAAAGATTTACTTTAAGGATGAAACAGGTATGTTGATGATGAGATAAATGAGCTATAAAGTTGGGATGTAGCTCAGATTGGTGTCTTGTCTCATGAAGATATAATATAGAGTTTAACAAATACGATAGATTATTTGCAATGTCTTTTAAAAAAAACCAGCATGGGTGTTTGCAATGTTTGTAAACCCTCTCGTAGTTCTACTGAGCTTTGTCATAATGTTTGCCAAAAATAATATATTTGATAAACTGCACATAACTAATATTAACCAATATATGTATAGAATAGTGATATTAATGATAACATTTTATATACATATATGAAATGAAATTGAGGAAAGAAAAGTATCAAGTGTAGGATTCGATCCCACGTTAATACCCAAATAGCGGTACTATTTAAGCCAGAGTGCTCTAGCCAATTGAACTAATGTGTCAACTGGTAGATTCCATGGGCTGTCATGGTATGTACCTTTCTATTCCTCGGCAGGTAATATAATACTTTATGTCTGTGTATATACAAATATAGGTATATAAAGTCAAGTTAAACCACCACAGAAGAAAACAAAACGAAAAAACCATAAAAAGCCAATATTTTTAAAAAGGTGATTTTGATGCACAATATACTATTATTCTAATAGGAAGTGTTTTTAATGCAAAGTTTGTGGATGAAATAAATTCTGGCTATGTTCCCCAGACCATTTCAACAAATGCATCTGCAAACATATCAGTTTACCAATAATGATGCACAAGTCATATTTTTTTAATGATAATAAATTTATCTTTCTCAATATGTGAAAATTTATTCCACTTGTCATTCTGGAATGATGATGACATTGGCATATGGATTATTATATCAAAAGAACTTTATTTTTACACATAGCAATATTTTCATAAATCTATACAGATATTGGTATCTAAAAACAGTGGATTGGGACTCGGATTGGGCTTGGATGGGGTGGGGATGTGGTGGGGGTGGGGATGTGGTGGGGTGGGGGATGTGGTGGGGTGGGGTATGTCATCTTGGAAATTAAGTCATTGCAATACAACTTTAATCTCCGTGAACCTAATAATATTGTTTTGTGTGACAGTTACATAAAAATTGAAGATAAAAACAAAATTACAAGTACTGACAAAATCAAATCACAGTTGAATACAAGTCTGAAAATTAGGAACAAGCACATTAAAATTCAGGAGAAGACAGTAATTTAAACATGGCTTTAACATCGATGAATTATGTACAGAATGTTCACAAGTCACTACTGTAGAGAAGGCAGACAGCATTTGCAGAATATATAAATATCTGGGCAAGAATGTATGTAGCACAGTTGACTGACTGTACAAAAGATACATATTTGAATCAAAGTTAGGGAGCTAGGGATGGGGTAGTTTGGTGGAATGTAGAACAGTTGACTGACTGTACAAAAGATACATATTTGAATCAAAGTTAGGGAGCTAGGGATGGGGTAGTTTGGTGGAATGTAGAACAGTTGACTGACTGTACAAAAGATACATATTTGAATCAAGCTAGGGAGCTAGGGATGGGGTAGTTTGGTGGAATGTAGAACAGTAGACCGACTGTACAAAAGATAGAATTTGTATCAAAGCTTTAGGCAGTTTAACAGGAGGGGGCGACATCACATGGTTGGATGGAGGTAGGGGGAGGGAGTGGTACATTTTGAATAGAGGGGGCGACGTGACATGGTTGGATGGAGGTAGGGGGGGAGTGGTATATTTTGAATAGAGGGGGTGACATGACATGGTTGGATGGAGGTAGGGGGGGAGTGGCATATTTTGAATAGAGGGGGCGACATGGCATGGTTGGATGGAGGTAGGGGGCGGGAGTGGTACTAGACTAGTGTTCAATATCTAAACACCAACCTATTATAAATTGTATGATGACATAATTTTTAGGTACCAATAAATTTAACCTTAATCTCTGTTTTCAAGTTCATTTTCCATATTTCCATTTTTCGTTTCCATCACACCATGTCAACTTAGATTTACATCTAAAAATTTTGTATATGTGCATACTGTGTACTGAGACTTGACATGAAATGGAGTCTTAGTTACTGACTGTAACATTTCAATTGGACTAACATACCTGATGTAGTGGTCAGTCAGTTTGATCGATCACCTTCATTTTTGCTTGTATTATCATGTGTTTTATATGTTTACATGATGGTGGTGACCAAGACCAAAACATGAACAATGTAATCAAGGGTGAACAAGTTATTTTGTAAACTGGTGGTCCCCGGACCAGAACCTTAAAAAATCCAGTGGTCCTGCTGAAAGAATTAGTGGTCCCAGGTCCCGCTAATGTGAAACATTAAATCTTGCCTATGAATCTGTATATGCAGATGACTTTTTAACATAGTTATTAACAGTAAAGGTACTGGTCCAGCGGACTAGACAAGGGTAAAATTTGTGTGGTCCGCCCAAATAAATCACTAGTCCAGGAACCAGGACCAGTGGATTTGTTCACCCCTAGTAATACAAAGAAGAATACAAGTAGAAAGGAAAGCAGGTAATAGTGAAAAACTAGCCGACTACTACATTAGACTTTAATCAGATTGGTGCCATATTAACATCTAGAGCATGTTTAGAAGCTCAATAATCTATACCTGTGACATCCTTGATAATCAATAATACGTGTCAAGAGTATACATAGTCTTAAAACCTGCACTAACTGTAACTGGGACATCTTTTTGTCATCATATAATCCACGATATAATATCCACTAAAAACCTGCACTAACTGTAACTGGGACATTTTTTTGTCATCAAATAATCCACGATATAATATCCACTAAAAACCTGCACTAACTGTAACTGGGACATTTTTTTGTCATCAAATAATCCACGATATAATATCCACTAAAAATCATTTAGTTTTAAAAAGACATTGCATCTATGAATTAGTGGTCAAAATATATCCGTAGGTCGTGTAGTGACAAGTTTAAATCTTGAGTAAAAGCTAAGCTTGGTGTTGAATCTGTCACTGTTTTAACAGACTAGTTGTAACTGGAGTATCATTTTTTGATCAAACAACCACAATATATCCACTGAAAATTGTTAAAATACCAATAATTTTACATTGCATGTGTTAATCTGTGGTCAATGTTATCCATAAGCAGTACAGAAACAGGTTGAAATTGTGATCACTGTTGAGGGAGCTGATTTTTGGGTGCGGACCCAAAAATAAATTTCATTTGATTTATTGCAAATACAGCTACAAAAAATATGTTTATCCACAGGTGGTGCAGCAGTGTATGATATTACGAGTTAGTTATTGTACCTGGCAAAACGTTTAAAAAAACAAACTTCCTGTTGCAGCTAGTGCAGTTTTAAAGAATGTGCTCCTGATTCATGTGTGAGGTAGAAGATTGCAGACCTCTTTTTATGAATGAGTAAATGATCACACTGACTAGTCATAAACATCGAAATCTGCGAAAGGTTAAATTCCAGCATGAAGTAACATTTACAGGGTTGGACATATGGAATGTTTGTAAATTCTTGTATTAATAAAATCCGACTCCTCCCCCATTGTTCATTATGGAATCAACAAGTCTGGTATTAATTTGGAAAATTGGCATATATAACTACCGGTAGTACTCCAATGTTTGTAGGATTTTGAAATTTGTATAACTTTCATTGATTGTATGAATATAAAAAATATAAAGAATAGTATACTGTGATGAAATAAAACTATAAATAGCTGAGCTAGTCAATAAATGTGACGTCTATATATAAGACAGAACCTCATGATGTGCGAGTTCAAGTATGGTGTACTTGGGGTATTTGCACAAGTGCTTGCAGTGTTCTCTGCAGTTGTACTTTCATGGGTGTAGTGAGTGAAAGTGCAGCAGAAAACACTGCAAGCATGATGAGTTTTGGACTGTAATTCATCTAATATGTACTGTGATTACATCCATGAATTGGAAAACTGTTTGAAACTAGACGTTGAAATATGAGTAGTGAAATATACACAGCAATTACATGTACATCCAATAAATAATAATGTAAGAACTAGGTTTTCAAACATAAATAGTGAAATATGCACAATAATTACTCCGGTATGGTCATAAAAATGGGGAAATGTGATTTTAATGAGGTATTATGAAACCCAGGTGGTGTTGCTTAAAGCCATGAATTCTAATCCAATGGTCATGACTATCAGAATGTCCATGGTGTGTGTGTGTGTGTGTGTGTGTGTGTGTGTGTGTGTGTGTGTGTGTGTCTGTCTGTCTGTCTGTCTGTCTGTCTGTCTGTCTGTCTGTCTGTCTGTCTGTCTGTCTGTCTGTCTGTCTGTCTGTCTGTCTGTGTCTGTCTGTCTGTCCATGTATGTATGTATGTATGTATGTATGTATGTATGTATGTATGTATGTATGTATGTATGTATGTATGTATGTATGTATGTATGTATGTATGTATGTGTGTGTGTGTCTGTGTGTGGGAGTGTGTCTGCTGTGTGTGTATGTATGTGTGTGTGTGTGTGTGTGTGTGTGTGTGTGTGTGTGTGTGCATGTATGTGTGTCTGTGTGTGTGGTGAGGCTCATGTGAAATCGGTATGCTCTGGCATTTATTAGCTGTGTTTTCCCCTGCAGCCTCGCTTTTAATAGTTTTGCTGAGATAAATCATTGTTAAATATGCCATTCTCCAGCTTTATATGCAGTAGTAATGCTTTACACTACAGTTAGCTAGGTTGATTTCTATCATGGTACCTTTATATTGTAATTAGGTGACACGTACCTGCAATGGTTTGAATAGTAATGCTAATACTAGTAATAGCAGGTAGTGGGGAGGAAATGAGGGGGGTATATCATGGAAAGAGGAGGTGGCCTAGTCTCACAAATTATTTTTTCATATCTTCCAATATTAGGTAACTGTAATTATAAAAGTTTGTTAAAAAGTTATGTGAACTTGTGTAGAGTTCACCTGTATGTAGAGGAGCCGGGATAGAGAGGATGTATGGAAAGGGGAGGTGGCCTAAAAGTTTGTTAAAAAAGTCATTTTGTCTCCCAATTATACAGGTATTAAAACAGCTATTATGGAAGCTTGTTAAAAAATCCTGTGATTACAGTGAATGCATGTAGAAGTTGGTGAATGGGAAGTGGCTTATAGTCACAACGCAAGTTTCTGTTCTTATATAAAGAGAATTACTAGTTTGGAAGCTAAGTCTAGAGACCTTGCAATGAGTTAGTTTCATCTTTATACATGTATTAATGGGTAGAGGAGTCAAGATGGGGAGGGAGGGAGGGATGGGGGGTTTATCGAATGGGGAGGTGACCTTAAAAAAATTTACTGTTTCTTCTTCCAATATTACGGGTAACTGCAATTATGGAAGTTTCTAAAAAAGTCCAGCAGATACATGTAGATTTCACTTACATATTGCCAGGTAGAAGAATTGTAGGAAGGGTGTATGGAGGAGAGTATTTTAGTATTCCTCTTGAGCCTTCACAGATAAGTGTGATTGTGGAAACTTGTGAATAAACATACAATTATGAACATGGGGTGTTTGTAAATGCACTTTTGGGTCAGAGTTAGCGTAGTTATCAGCAAAATTAGTCTGCAATTTTAATATGAACATAGGGTATTTGTAATTGTACTTTTGGGTCAGAGTTAGCGTGGTTATCAGCAAAATTTGTCTGCAAGTTTCAATATGAACATGGGGTATTTGTAATTGTACTTTTGGGTCAGAGTTTAAGCTGGTTATTAGCAAATTGTCAGCATAACTACAAAGAATGAATGTATGCATAATGTAGCATCCCTAGGAAATAAACTGTTTAAACTTTTGCTTTTACTTGTTCCAGAAGACTCCATCATACTCTCAGTTAAAATCAAGAAATGAAATCTGCAGTCACCATACAAATTTTTGAAAGAGGTCAAAATGTTACCAACATTAAACCATTTTAGAATCCAATATGGCCACTGAATCCAATATGGCCACTGAATCCAATATGGCCACCAAATATTGCATTATCACTATGGGATAATAAAAGAGGGACAGTTTTTTCACCACGAGATGATGAACCCCTCAAATTTATTTCATTATTTCAAAAGGACCGAGAACAGACTTTCACAGGACAACTTTTGGAGAGAATTTAAGAACTCTGATTTCCAGTAAAATTTGTCCCCAGTCACATTCTACCTTTAAATGAATTCATGACTAGATAGATGAATTATTATGCAAACAAAATTATAGATTTTCATTCTTGGTTTGGTTTCTTTCTTACCATCAACAGTAGGCAGTGTTTGTGTCTTTTCAGCGAACAAGTCAAGCGTTTTGAATAATTGAATAAGAAGTTTTCATTTGTTTCATGAAATTGAAAATAAAATTCATACATGGTTAAAGCTGTACAAGTTGTATAATACAAAAAGATAAGTTTTAAATTGATATCAGACTTCTTAATTAATTTAATTTTGTTTTCGTATAAAGAGTTGGCATCGACGTGTTTGAAGTGGTGTTCTCATTGAGTTTCTCATGAGAAAATACTTGTGTGATATTCTCAGTTTCAGTGGTGTGGCAGGGCCTAAAGTTGACTGTGTTTTGTTGACACCATACTATACTATATTGTAATGCTTTGTATGTCGTAATTATCTTGAAATAGTAGAATGGCATTTTGTAGTACAAGTAATAAAGAGAACTTGAATTTTTGCGTAGTTTTACACCTCAGCAGACTTTTGCAAGAAGATTTGCTGTAACAAACTTATGAATTTGTTAGATTTATGACAGAATACTCTCCAGAATGTGGCATAATAATGTAGCAATCCATCTAATGTGTCAGTCATGTAGTAAAAATGTATAGAATTTCATACATGCTTGTCATATCTTTGTGATGCATTCATTATTATTAAAACTACAATACATGGATTTGTCACTGGTACAATTTTTCATTAAAAAAAACATATGTTCATTGAAAGTTGTTCATTTGAATGAAAAAAAAACGACATATTATATCTGCCAAGTAGAAGTTAGTTTTATCAGTAAGTAGAATAATACGATTTTGTATAGAGGTTAACTTTCTATTTTTGGATTTAGATCTGATGTTATTTTTCATATACGCCATCCTATTATACAAAACAGCTACATTTAACTTATCAATTTAGCTAAATTTAGTCAGTTTTAAGTGTGAATTTTGTTTTGTTTGTTTTTTGTCCCCACTCACGTAATGATGTAGAACAACAGAAGTGATGACATAGGCAACATTTTTTGTTGAGATGTAGAGCAACAGAACTGAATAACAGAATTTATGACATAGGCAACATTTGTTGTTGAGATGTAGAACACAGAACTGATGACATAGGCAACATATGTTGTTGAGATATAGAACACAGAACTGATGACATAGGCAACATATGTTGTTGAGGTGTAGAACACAGAACTGATGACATAGGCAACATATGTTGTTGAGATGTAGAACACAGAACTGATGACATAGGCAACATATGTTGTTGAGATGTAGAACACAGAACTGATGACATAGGCAACATATGTCACAGACCTGATGACATAGGCAACATTTGTTGTTGAAATGTAGAACACAGAACTGATGACATAGGCAACATTTGTTGTTGAAATGTAGAACACAGAACTGATGACATAGGCAACATTTGTTGTTGAGATGTAGAACACAGAACTGATGACATAGGCAACATATGTTGTTGAGATGTAGAACACAGAACTGATGACATAGGCAACATATGAAAAACAAAGTGCATGCTTTCATGTCAACAGTTGTTTTATATCATGATAACATTTGTATCTCTCATATATTCTATCATAATCTTAAATCAAAACTGGCAACAGCATGAATGCTGTATTTTCAGTTTAAATTCTACAGTCATGTCCACAGTATTGATTAGATCCAAGTAGTATAGTCTAAACTGTACGACACTTGTATATGCACCACATTTAGCTAAGAGAAGACAGCCCTTGGGAAAATTTTCATGTTTTAATGGAATGAATTTCTTCCTTTGAATGCTTTTTCACCCGAATGTCAAGACTGAAGGTGATAGCTGATTTTGAGTTGGTGATAAATTTTCTATAAATTTCTTTCTTTGCCTTCATGAATGTTGGATTGACAGGGACTAGAGTGAAGGTTGTAGATGACGTACATGTATTCAATTGCCATCATCAGCTGAGGTTTCTGTCACCAGATGGAAATCTCTCTCAATAGTTAACTTGTCAATTCTCAATTCTCCAAGCACATTCTCAATACAAGATCTAAGAAGGTATAGAGTCTAGATCAGAAATTTTCTGTGTTATATTTTGATTCATGATGAATTACATCTGTTATAATTCTTGTTACGAGTAAATATAGACAATGTGATATGCTAAGGAGACATAAAGTCTAGAGCTGAACATTTCTGCGTTATACATGTATTTTGTTGCTTCTGAAAAATTTCTGTTATATTTCTTCTTGCAGTTTAATAGACAGTGTGGTACTCTGAGCAGGCATGAAGTCTTGAAATCTGAAAATTTGTCGTATATTTGTTTCATATGGAGATTTTTTTTTACAACTAAATATAGACTATATGTGTGATGCTAAAAAGGAGGTCTGTAGTCTAGATTTGAAAATCTTTCGGCATTATATTTTTGTTTCGTATGAAAAATCACGTATGTTCATATTTGAGCTCTACTTAAATATATAAAGTACAATGTAAATATAGACATTGCTAATATTGTAACAGGTTCATACATATGTTGATTCTTTACAAGTATGATTCCAATGGCAAATTTGTATCTACCGCAAAATGATGTCATCAAATCATTTTCTCTGCAGTTTGTCCCACTTCAATGCTACAGATCTTTCCAATGTGATATTACAGAGCTCCCCCCATTTGATGCTACAGATCTCCCTCAATTCCATGCTACAGATTCTTCCAATGCGATGCTACAGATCCTCCCAATGTGATGCTACAGATCCTCCCAATGTGATGCTACAGATCCTCCCAATGCAATGCTACAGATCCTCCCAATGCAATGCTACAGATTCTCCCAATGCGATGCTACAGATCTCCGCAATCGATGCTACAGATCCTCCCAATGTGATGCTACAGAACTCCCTAATTTGATACTACAGATCTCCCTAATTTGATACTACAGATCTCCCTAATTTGATACTACAGATTCTCCCAATGCAATGCAATGCTACAGATCTCCCTCAATTCGATGCTACAGATCTCCCTAATTTGATGTTACAGATCCTCTCAATGTGATGCTACAGATTCTCCCAATGCAATGCAATGCTACAGATCTCCCTCAATTCGATGCTACAGAGCCTCCCAATTTGATGCTACAGATACCAAATTGATACTACGGATCTCCCAATTTGATGCTACAGATCCACCAATTTAATGTTTTGATATAGATATCCCATTTCTTCATATAATGAATGCAGTAAAACATTCAGAACTGAACTGTGCTCCTTTATATTACAGATGTGTTTCCGTTATAATAGGTATGCTCCTTGGAGATTTAAAGTACTTGTCTGATAATAAATCCCAGGATTTCAAAAAATTTGCCTGTGCTTTTAGTAAAATTTGCAGCTAAAATGTAAGCGAAACTGAAAATTACAACTGCAAGTAATGCAGACATAATTTACAATTTGACATGTAACTTGAAAGTATTGTTGTCTCGTAATGGAACCAGTAAGTCGTCTACTGTTGTCCTCCTCTGAACATGATATGCCATGGATGGCAAGATGATAGAGATGGCTTTTCTGGTGACTTCCGTTACCATAGTAACAGGATCCTGCCATTTCCGTGCCGACAGCAAGTTGCAAGAAGCAGTGGGCATGCTATGATAATTGAAGAATGTTTCAATTATTGATGCAGATATCTGATGTGATGCACTCAGGACATTTATGTAAAAAAAAATCATATGTATATTTCAGCGATAGTATGTGATAGTTTTCAGTTATTATAAATCTCAAGTTATGGAGATATGTCACAGTTGAAAACACATTATTGTCAAAGTAGTTGTGATGTATACATGACGTTTCATCTCATCAGATATTTAAAAAAAATTATGAAAATTTAACATTTTTGCCAACAATTCTTTCACAATCATATTTCATAAATGAAAATTTGAAATAATAGTTTTTGAAAAAAATCGAACTTTGATATTTAAACAAAAGACTGAAGATGTTTTACACTTATGGATATTAAGATAAAAAATTTGAAAATTTGACACTTTACCAAGAGAGATTCTTAGTCAAATAGATAGGAAAGTCAGGTAGGATTACATACATAACCCCGTCCCACTCCAAAGAAAAGGACAAAAAACAAACCTCAAAATACATCACCCTAAACACTTGTACTTTCCAAGACTTAGTATAGTGGTCACTTTAGGGTGATGACACTAAACACGTTTGTGCTAAGGGGTCTATTATTCTTATCACTAGCCTGCACTCCCTAGTTTGATAAGAAATATACAATTATAGTGCAGTTGACTCACTGGTTGTACATTCTTGCCATCAAATGGTATATGAAGTAACTACAGCAGTTCTCTATTCAGAATTCTATCTAAGTGGCAGCTGCATACTACATACAATATGTTTTAACTCGGAAACCGTTGCTTGTTGGTTTGGTAGGGGTATGAATGTGTAACTCTGTTGGTACATGTAGGATCTGAATATTAAATTTTACTCAAAATATCAATAGACAGAAATTCATACCCAACGATATGCAAAGGGCAGTTTTAATTTTGTCAGGAAAATGCAATTATGTTGTTACACCATGGAGAGTCTTGACTGGCAATTATTCTGTACAAATTGAATTTTCCTAAGGTGCATGTATTGTGATATTAATTTTCATTTATTTCATCTGTGCAGGATTTGGCATAACTTTACACACATGCTTATTCATTTTAACGCAATGGAGTTAAACAGAAAAATCACCCACTCAAAATATTTGAATAAATCATTGCAGTTTATGTTTTTCTTTTTTTCCAGTAACTGGTACCCACGAAAGTGAACATGTTTTTATTTTGTAGAGTTTATGCCAGTGTCAGCCAATCACACCCACCTAAATTTGGATACTTTGTAGAGTTTATGCTAGTGTCAGCCAATCACACCCACCTAAATTTGGATACTTTGTATAGTTTTTGCCAGTGTCAGCCAATCACACCCACCTAAATTCAGATACTTTATTTGCCAGTGTCAGCCAATCACACCCACTCATGTATCTATAGGCATGTACTCTTGGAACTCGCCCACACAAAATGTTTCCATCAGTAATGCTGATATTTCTGTCAACAATGAAATAAATTCACAGTTAGATATTTTGTACACTCTCACTGTTTAATCACCAAATTAATATTATTGGGATAACATCTGATGAGTTTTATTAGGGTGATGTTGGGAATTAGGTGGATAGGAGGGGGTTGTCAGATAGGATGGGGGGGGGGAGGTGGGGGTGGTGTGGGAGGTTATATATGTCCAGACTGAATCTTCTCTATAGAAACCAACATACACCAAAACCTCTTTATGATGATCTCAGGAAACATGAACATGTTTTTGATAATAAAATGTTCGTTAGACCAAGAAAAATTCAAAAAATGTATCCAAATATACCTAGCATCCATGACCATGCCCGTAGCCACAGCCAAATGATAACGTATATTGCAAAGATAATATCAGGGATTCATAGGCAAGTGAACGAACATTAAAAAAATGTATGCAGATATGTCTAGCAACATGACCACACCCATAGCATTAGCCAAATAATTGCGTATATTGCAAAGATAACAACAGAGTTGAACACCTAAACATAGCATGAATCAGCATGTGGGTAAACATTTTTAAAAACTAGTTGTGCTACAACGCTATTGGTGCTATTTTTTATTTTATTTTTTATATTCATTTTTTTCATATGCGAGTGTCTAGTTCAGGTAGTTATATTTTCTGTTCTTTTCCGTGTGGTCTCTATGTTATTGGTTTCTTCCCATCAAATGTACAACCATTACAGATTAGAAGAACAGTTTTATATTGCCTTTTTAAGTTGATGTCAGTTTTCACATCCACTATTTCTTGCAAGACTTCACAATTTTCATGATTTTAGTATTTCTTTCTTGGACATGTAAAAAAAACTTTAGTGTCGGCAGTGAAAAACTAGGTGGGGTCGGGTAACCAGAACTAAACAGTTTTTATTTTTAAGGCCTTATAGTGAGTTATGTTCTTTGGAAATATAGGTGTGGTTTATAGAAATTAAAAGATATTTGTTATAAAAGAATGTTTATTGTATCAAGAGGTCATTATAATGAGGTTGCAGTGTACTAATTTTTGGAGGCGCCATTTTATTTTGCCAGCAGATTTAGTAAAATGAAATGAACTTCTTAATGTTAGGAGTAGTGTAAGATTGGATTTGTATGTTTTATTGATGAGGAGGTCTAGATGACATTATTGTCTAATTTATGTTGATTAACTAATCTACAAAACGAAAAGAAATAATGAGAAAGAACACGCAGAGGCATTTATTATTTATATGAGAGTGATTAGAATATTAATGAATTTTGTAGAACTTTATACAGATTGCTACTACAAAAATGGTCTGATCCCTCAGTTATTTTTCACAGTTTGTGTTTCTATGCTTTTTACGATGTACCAGCAAATACGGAAAGTCTTATTTTTTTACAATCTATTTTTGACACGTTCAACCTTTCAACATCAGAGACTGTTTTTCACCAGCATTTTAAAACACATTCTTTTCTGTTTGATCAATTTTTTGCTATCAATTTTGACTAAAATGTATGGTTATTTTAATAGTGATCTTGAAACTAAAACACAGTTGATATGGCAACAAGACGTTTGCATAACATAATTTCATGGAATCAATTTCTTTGCCAATATAAGATACATAATCCGTACACAGTATTTCTATCATTTATTGTTCAAGTGTGGAAAAATCAAGAAAATCAATAATGAACCTGTAAAGGCAGCAACAACCAAGAGGTTTCATTTACAGAACTCATTTACCTTGTTTGCATAAAAATTACTAAAATAAGTGGAGTTGTGTCCACACTGGATAAAAGTTTAGACCTGCACAGAATAAATTGTGTTTACCTATGCGTGGAAGTGTAACCCAGGCTAGTGTTCACATTATGTATTTTAATTTTTAGGCAAGGCAACAATAATTGCTGTGGGTCATCCAAGTTCAAATTGATTTCTTGTCTGAGTTCAGACTTAATACTTATTCTTGTCACACATTCTCATTAGGAATCACTCCAGTGGGGATGGGTGGGGATGGGGGTGGATGGGGATAGATGGGGATGGGTTGGGGGTGGATGGGGGTGGGGGTGGATGGGGTGGGACAAGTGACTCATTCTATATTGCCCTATGCTGCAGTGTACCCTGGCTGTGCTCTATCTATTGCCCCCCCCCCCCCCCCTCCCAATAAAAAAAATGAATAAATAAATTTCCCCATCAAGTTTGTTCTCAAATATATCCCCTTCCTTATCGGGAATGCACCAGGATGAACTACACCCAGGTCTTTCATATAATCAGTGTGTACCGGGTATGTAGGACTAAACCATAACTATTCTATGCCATGAAAATCCAGAACTACAGTAGATCTCTTTAAAATGTAGCAAAATGATGTCATAGTTACACAGGTGAACAACATCAAATATGCAAATTTCATATATTTATTCTTTTGGAAATTACAATGGTAGGATGGTTACACAGGTGAACAGTGTCAAATATGCAAATTACATCCTCTTGTGAGGATTTAAAAAAAAACCAGGCATCCTTGTCTAAACAAAAAAATATGAATATATATGAAAATTGAAAAGAGTTGTGAGTAGAAACCAAATTAATATAGCAGTGGAAAAAAGTATCTATAGTGATTTTGAAGTAAAATTGGTAACTATGGCATGGATGGAATTGTACGTTGCTGTACATATTATAAAGTGATGTAATTTCAATGATGGATCTGACATTTTTTTCCTATGATATACCAAATACATGCTTTATATATCAAAGCCCTTAGTTACTGAAAGTGACTGACAATGAAAGAAATGAAGGAAAAGTAATCAGATTTGAGTTTGGAAATAACGTGATGTACGTATAATACATACAAGATTCAAAGGGCGATTTGTAAAAGTGTTAGTGTCACTACATATGCTCTGTTTCACTCTGATCAGACATTGCAGCCATCTTTCTACTAGTCTAGATGCTATAGTGCTATATGTGCTGTCCACAGACAAGAATTTTCCTTGTCTGTGCTGTGGCTTAGGATTCAGAGCCATGAATAGGCTCCAGACTACTGCCTTTATACATAGCAGAGTTAAATACATCCTATTGAAATTAGTATAGTATTTGTGTCGTTATTTCTAGTAAGAATGTGTAGGAGAAATTCTATTGGAATTCTCAGGCTTTTTTACCCTGTCCCCTAGAAAATTATAGTTAGAGGTATCAAAAATTTTGTCAGTTTTTTTGCCAGTTTTTTTTAAAGTATATGTAGGAAAAATTTATTGGAAATCTCAGATTTTTCAACCTTTCCTCAGGGGAATTATAGAGTGTAGTATAGAAAATTTTGTCACTTTCAACTTCATACCATAATTTTGATGGGTAACCCTGGAAACAGAGGAGATGAAATCTGGTAAAACTTGCATAGATTTTCATACTTTCTAACATAATATTGATAATTGAGGGGGAACCCCAGTAATAGAAGAGAAGTTGGTAATGTTTGTATACATTTGCATACCTTGGAACCCCCCCCCAAAAAAAAAAAATAAATAAATAAATAAATAAATAAATAAAATAAAATAAAATAAAAAAAAAAAAAAAAAAAAACACCCCAAAAAATGTGAGGGACCATGGTTAAAGTTTACACAAAAGTACTAAGCTACTCTTTATGGAAATGAAAACACTTAGACTTTTACGTGATAGACTATGATACTTCACTTGGTGTCAACTTATTGCATTATGAGTAAGTAAAATGTACATGACCGCCATCTTGAAAAATTAAAAATTGTGTATAATTTTTCACAGTGTTTGGCAGCCATTGTGACTTCAAAATAATCATACATATTTATGTCATTTCAATTCCTGTTCTATCATTTGAGATGATCGATGAGTCTTACTTTTGAACAACAATTTGTCTCCTGTTCTACCTTCTGATATTCCAAGTGTGGGTTTTACTTGATTCTGTATGAGAGACCAATCTGTACAAATTATGTGTGGGTTGAATTAGATTAGGCCGAATAAAAAAAATTGTGTGGTTCCAATTACGCTCAATTTTAGAACAGGTGGGGTAGGTAGATTTTTTAATTTATTTTATTATGCATTTTTTTATGCAAGTGTCTAGTTTGGGTTTTCCATTGTTTTCCAAATGGTCTCTGTGCTGTTTATTTCTTCCTATCAGATGTACAGACATTACAGATTGGAAGAATAGTTTTACTTTGTTATTTTAAGTTGATGTCAGTTTTTACATCCACTATTCCTCATGAGACTTCACAATTTTTGCGATTTTATTATTTTTTTTCTCAAATACGTAAAAAAAAATAAAGTTTAGGGTCGGTAGTGAAAAGCTAGGTGGGGTCGGGTAACTGAAACCAAACAATTATTTTTTTAGGCCTTAGTTGCAAGTTGTCTGCCTCAATCTCTTTTCCTTGTATTATACAATCATACATCATAAGTACACTATATCATATACATATTCTGGAAATAAAATATTATTACAGTATTATCCTTATTATGAATCTAGTCAATTTTTCATTTTTAATATTAATATTCCTGTCATACACCAATTATCTTTGTTATCAGATTTTAGATCAGTTGTTGTCATAATTCCATGCAATTTCAATAAATCACTATTTCGTGTTATCTGGCATGGATCAACAGAATCTAAAATTAGCCTATATTGTATGACTGCCAGGTTAATTATTCTAGTATTAACAAATTCAGTTGTGTTCTTATAGCTTGCAGCGCTAATCAAATTGTCAAAAAAAGTGATAAAAATGAGTTCTGAATACAAGTGATTCATGAATTATTATTTTATACTGAGATCAGCTGTATTGAAGATATCTTTTACATTGTTAATATTGTCATTATTGTGTTTAATACAGGAAGCAGGTTTGCTATTTTATTGCTTTGTGAAGTTGTATATTTTGTGCATCACTTGAGGGCAATATGAAAATTATGTAGAAGTAAACTCCTCAGTGACACCCCCCCCCCCCCCCATCCGTCACCCAACATACATCCTCCGAAATGGGTGAAGTTCAGTGGCACCCCCATCACAAACCCTCCTAATGGTTGAAGTTTGATGAAAAGATAAGAAATTTTCAGTATTATATGCTCTAATATAAGAATTGATGTCATATATAGTAAGGAAAAACAATGAAGAAATGTGATTCTTACTGTATGAAATAAAATTTTAAGACGTTCCAAACAGACAAAAATTGTTAGAAATGTATTATTCCAAGAATCAGGTAGACTGTGATGTATAGGTACTTCACGATGACAAATTATAAATAAATTCGATTCGTTCGTCTATGAACCTTGATCTCACAATGAAAAAGTTATATGTATGCATGCAGAGACAGATGTATAGACAGATTCATGGAAGGGACGTTTGTAAAAACGAGGTGTTATATTAATATATAAGTACTACATAATGTAATTGCAGTAATGCAGATTTTCATTTCAGATGTCAATGGATCGCTGCTTCCTCAATTGTTGAAGGTCAAGATATAAATAGAATGTGTAAAAACACTTGGTGTTAGATTAATATTATATAAGCAGAATAAATGTTTTCCTTCACACATTGTTTCCGTTCTCATAAATGAAAAATGTCGCATGTGTTGTTTTTCAACCAAGATTTACATCATGGACTAGTTTGCCTTGACACCTAATAGAACACCGTTGCCATGGAAATATGAGGTACTTGGTGTACGTCTTATTTTCAAATCTAAGCTAATAAATCTTAGCTTACTCTTTTGGTATACAGTTACAGACAAGGATAAAAGTTATTGTTGGGGTCACTTGATTGCGCTCTTTGCAATATTCTGAGTATTTTATGATACAGTGCCTACTACATACATGTACACGACAACCAGTGTTACAAATGTATCAGCGATTACTTGCACTGGTGTGTGCGATCAGTAGTGGTATTTTCACTGCAGTGCAATACCAAAAACATGCAAATGAAGGCAGAGTTGTTCCTTACGTGACCACACAAAATGATTGTTACGAAATTTTGCTGTTCTGGGTAAACGTGCATGTATATAATAATAACAACCCCATGCCATGTGAGTTCCAGTGTGGGTACTCAGGGGTATTTGTACTCATGCTTACAGTGTGCTGTACTTTCACTTGCATGACGACGGCAGAGAACATTGCAAGTGCTCATGCAAATACCCCGAGTATATGCCACACTTGCACGTATGTGCCATTTGGGTTCTGTTACTATTGCAGTGTTAGTCTGTAAGATACAACATTCATGCCATACATCAGCAAGCAGCCAAGCCTGATAAGGTTTAACAACATGATGTATCGTACTGTCTAGGGGTTCTGCAATTGTTGTTTGTGCATCAATGATACCTATATGGATACATACATGTCATGTACTTGTTTTATGCTGCTTTTGAGTCAAATACACCAACATTTATTTATTTGGTCATTGACAATACTTTGTACACTTATTATAGGCTTAATGTCCATGTGTAAATATCATATTAAGTGAATGGTCATGACCATTTGATTACATGTATTTGTCATATTCTATATTTGTGAAACCAGCATTGTTGAAAGGGTTTGATCGCTAGGCAATCATACCTAGTTACCACGACAACGGATAAGTGAAAAATAAGTTCAAATAAAATGAAAAAAAGAAGAATCCCTAATTACAGTTATTGGGGCTTTAAATAATTGACAGCACTACAAGATGGATAGTAATTGTGCAGTGTCTACAGTGTTTTTGTTAAGAGTGGTAAGAAGGTAAAATCTACCTTAGTTCCCCAGTCATTGTACAATGGTTCCCCACCAGTGTTTTTGTTAAGAGTGCCCTGTGGTAAGTAGGTAAAATTACCTTAAGTTAGTTCCCCAGTCATTTTACAAGGGTTCCCCACCAGTGTTTTTGATATAAGTAGGTAAAATCTACCTTAGTTCCCCAGTCATTTTACCGGGGTTTCCCACTAAATTATGGTTATACAATGTATTGAAAAACTACATCAGTTTTACCATGTTCTCCCTGTTCTGTTACTGGGGTTTCTAAACCTATACCTAAATACAACACACATTATACTGAACTCAAATATGTTATTGCATGGAAAAAAAAGGCTGCGAGTGATAAATCTATTTTTTTACACATTTATTTCCTTGGTACTTTATTGAAAATTAAGATTTATAATGTTACCTTGTTTCAGGATATCATACACCGACAACTTTCAATTGTTTTTGACACCTCCTGTAATTGAGTACTCGTTTACTCAACACTAGCACAACTACTTTGATGTGTGTTTTAGTTTCCACACTTGAGGGCTTTTCTAACAAAAGAATATTGCAATAGAAGTTGGCTATTAATAGCGAAAGGTAATTATTGAAATTAAGATGAAGTAGACACCGTAAGCTGTTGTGTCTGTCTGTGCTTCCTACAAAACGTAGTCTAAAAGCCTTCAGTGTGCCTTCACATATATATAGTACTTTGTATCGCTCACTTCATTTTTTCTCTTTTTTTGATATTTACCCAATAGGAGAATAAAAACCATGTTAGGCATTAGAGTAAAAATTTTAAAATTACTCAATGAATATAAGCACTGAAGCAGTTCACACAGTATTTCTTCTGAGACATTTTTTGAGTCTGAGTAGAAAAATCTTTTTAGTAAAAATTTACTTAGTGTTGGTCAGAAGGCATCACAATGTTTGACACAAACGAGAAGTCTGATAAAATTCATTTCTGTAATAATATGGCCAATATGATTTCATGATTTTAAGAGGAACTCCTGGCAAAAATGACTCAGGGAAGTAGTTAGGTTTTTATCAGTGTTACAGCCTGGAGGTAGCTGTATATTTTGTAATATTTTGCTTTTTGCAAAATACACCAAGTAGTTACTGGAAATGGTTCAATCAGTTGTATTATTAAACTGAATTACCTCCCTACTTATGAAGGATGGTACATTGTACACAGGCTTGATGACCATGTGTAAACAATTCAATCATTCCGATTAGCTGAATTACCCCCCTTGTTATGATGGATGGTACTGTGTATACGGGCTTGATGTCTGTATGTAAACAATTCAATCATTCTGGTTAGCTGAATTACCCCCTTGTTATGATGGATGGTACCTTGTACATAGACTTGATATCCATGTATAAACAATTCAATCATTCTGGTTAGCTGAATTACCCCCCCCCCCCCCTCATGATGGATGGTACTGTGTACACAAGCTTGATGTCTGTATGTAATTAGTCATCAATCGTACTGGTAGGGATCTGAATGCAACAATTTTTGACATTCCTTCAGCTATTTCCTGAGCACCAAACATATTTTCTATCATTAACATGGTCATTTACAAGGCAGTGTGTCTTCACAACAGCAATTTGTTGGCAGCTGTCATACTTATTTACATAGTTACGGTCCTGTAGAAATTTCAATGCTGTCTTGACAATTGTAATTCTAATTGCAAATCAATCTAAATGAAACCGGGAATATATCTGACTCAATACACCTATTACTGACGCAAAATGTCACATCTTATTACACTCAGGACAGTTCAAGTTGTCATAGTAACATCATAGTGCATAAGGTTATTACTGTTGTCCTTCCACCGTCCCTGGGGGAAAGGTCATAAAAGGTGATTTATAAAAAGAGAATGGATTGAGAGTACATCTCCTTAGGAAGGGAATGGTTTTTTATGGCTTTGACTTGACCTATTTTTATTGTACTGAAAATAAGTCGGCTCAGGAGAACACAACAAAAAAAACACTCTTGTCACAAATGAGAATCTTGAGACACCAATAATTAGCAAACGATAATGAGTTGAAAGTACTTTGTTCTTAGCATAAGATGTTTGCCATTTTCTAAGTTTCGTTTAGAAAAGGTAAACAAACTCAGGAGAATTAAAACACCAAGAAATCTTTTCTGATGTGTCAAAAGTTGTAGTAAACTTTTCTCATTAGCCAATGCAAGCTGCTTGGTCATTGGTCAAGGTATTTGCAGTTGCATGCTTATTGGCTAATGAAAGCTGCTCTGTCATTGGTTACTGATATTTGCAGTAGTGCTAAGTGTTATTGGTTGCTGATATTTGTAGTAATGTGCTTTTAGCTTATTGGGTACTTAAATTCTGAACTAGTAATGTTTAGTATTAGGAAATGGAAATCGAATAACTTACTATAAGGAAATAACTTCTAAAGGCATTATGTTGAGTTCACATTAATGTGGTACTTAATTATTCATATTTTTGTAAGATGTACTTATTTTTATCTTGTATTTCCGAACAATTACACATTGTGATGATAAGGCATTGAATATATGAAGTATCAGATGTTATCATTGTTACTACACTGTTGGCACTCTACTTTCCACTCTACAATTTATCATGGTCTGATCACTTTGATCAGTACTGGTAATGAATTGCTTTCTGACTGACTGAACTAGCATTGGGCTTGTATCAGGTTAGCTTAGTGTGGGAACAAGGTGTTAGCACTTACACCTCACCAGCATGTGTTAGCAACTCCAGGGAGGGTTAATGCCTACACCAGCCCTACACTAACACCAGGCTAGCTCAGTCAGGGAACAAGGTGTTAGCACTAACACCTCACCACCACGAAGGGTTAATGCCTACACAAGTCCTATAGTAACACTAAACTAGCTAAGTGCTAACACTAGGCTGACACTAACACCTGACCAGTCTGTGTTAGCAACTGGAAGGGTTAATGTCTACACCAGTCCAATGTTAACACAGGCTAGCTCAGCTGAGCTAGTGCTAACACTGGGCTGGTACTAACAACTCACCAGCATGTGTTAGCAACTGGAAGGATAGGTATATACTTGTTCAATTAGACTGTCTCTAGGTTAACTAATCAGAGAATGAATCATGAACAATACTGAATATAAGAGTGTTCTCTGACTTTGCAGATAAGTCTTACACCATTGCTGTATGAAATATCACGATAACTTTATTGTATATTGAAAGAAAATTGGGGACATTTTCAGGAATTTATGATATACATAAACATACATATATATGTATATAAACTGTAGTGTTTCATAGAGCTATTTGAGAAATTTGAGTTCTTTCCTTTTAAAATCAAGAAATTCGTAATGTTGCCGTTTTCAATAAATAATTCATTGCTAGACTATTTTGAATAATAAATTAGAATATTTCAGAAAACGTTTTTTTTAAAAAAAAAATGAGTTTGCATTATAAACTGATGCTTTCCCCACAGTTTTAAAAGTTAAATTTTAAAATTTCATTTAATTTTGAGTATGTAAGTATTTATTCTAGTATTCCAGCTGTGAATAATCAAGGTATTATGTTGATATCACATACTATTGTGGATGATGACGATAGAAGTAATCAGATAGAAACAGACAGTTGTCAATGAGTTTAGACTATTTAGTTGAGAAATGAAAGGCATTTTAGACCTCATCTATTGCCCTGCTGAAGATGTCTGAGTAGATTTTAAAAGTGGCAGGGAACATGTGTTGGCTGTCATCAGCTTTTGAAGCCAAGTATCTGTTAATAGTTGAATGTCGTCAGTTTCAATGAATGGACGACGATCGACATTCTGTTCAGAAAAAAAACCATCATTACTGAGTTACTCACTATATCATATAATTCACTTTGTGAGAGGCTTTACTACTGGCAGTCTTTGTATTTAAAATTCAGTGGATGTCAGAAGTTGATAAAAATAAGATAGCTGATTTACAAGTTTGGCAGTGATCGTCATGGAGACCACTAACACAGGCTCATGAGTCATTCGTTTGTAAGTTCACTAGTAGGTACATGGAGTTAGTTTATGAGAGGACAAGTGGTTGTCATAGCAACAATGATGTAGATCTGCATATTAGAATTGATTAAAAAGTTTCTATCAAAAGCTCTCAGACTGAGTCGGGCAGTCATGATTACTGAAGTAGACACTACCATATATATGGCTATAGAAATGGCCTACATGTGTGTATACCTCTGTCCCTGTCAAAACCAATTATAGAGTACAAGGGTCTTGTACTTGTAATAGTTTGGTTTAAGAATTCATAGAATCTCTTTATTTGTGATGTACTTTTGAAATTACTTTCCGTCCATGACATGTTGTATGTCTTTGTTCATTTTTAGGTGAATGACAATGTATACATATCTAAGTACTCCATTGTTTGCCATAGAATTGTTTCAAGAGGGCTCAGAGGTCTGTTATTGACCATGTTAAGGCTTTGTGGGATATTTGCAGTTTTGAGGGCTCAGAGGTCTGTTATTGACCATGTTAGGGCTTTGTGGGATATTTGCAGTTTTGAGGGCTCAGAGGTCTGTTATTGACCATGTTAGGACTTTGTGGGATATTTGCAGTTTTGAGGGCTCAGAGGTCTGTTATTGACCATGTTAAGGCTTTGTGGGCTATTTGCAGTTTTGAGGACTCAGAGGTCTGTTATTGACCATATTAGGGCTTTGTGGGATATTTGCAGTTTTGAGGGCTCAGAGGTCTGTTATTGACCATGTTAGGGTTTTGTGGGATATTTGCAGTTTTGATAACATTTTACATGAAAGTCAAGACAGAAATACAAAACACAATGAAAATGAACTAGAACTCGATATATAACATCTGAAGGGTTTTTTGTGAGATAGTGAACTTGAATAGTCCCCATCGCATTCCTTTTACATGGCATCTCACCAACAGTGTGATTCATTATGTTTACCTGTAATTAAGGAAAATTAGCCAATTTAGCTACTTTCCCTATATTAGCAAGGGCCAAGATTAAAAAGGGAGTAGTGTAAGCTTTGTCTTCATTGTTAAATCTAAATTTTTGCATGCACTAGTTAGAATGATGAATCACTAAACTAAAATAAAAGACATGAGGCACAGAATATCAGAAAATTTATGACTTTATATGTAGACTTTAAGATTAGAATCTGTTGTGACTATCAATGAGAAAGCACAATGCAAGGCAACAGTTATGTCTTTTCTTTTCCTGCATCTTGAGGGGCCAGGAATTACTGCTGTGAATCCCTTGTGGTTTTTGCAGTGATAATATTTCATATGTTTGTTGGATTTTGTGATCCGGTGGTTTTATGGGGCTCTTATTATTCAATGCCCTTGATTCTTTCTAAGAAATCTAGCCTGGAATCTAATTGTTCCTGTTTTACAGTGAAAATGGAAGAGATGATTCAGAAATGGGTTGAAATTATGGGTTCTACGATAAATTATTATAAAAACTGGTTTCATTTCCTTTACATCAGTGTTTGACTTTTTTATGAATTGTGAATAAGGAATTTATGCTTCTCAACAAAGTTTAAGGTCTGAAGTCTTCCATGGAAAAAACAAAACAATTTATAGCCTGTTCTGGAATCAAGTTCTGTATTCTGATATTTTACCATTCTCTTGAATACTCTTAGGTAGTGTTAATGTCCTGCATTATCAATGTTTGAGTAAAGTGTTGGAATATAGAGTCTACAGTTGAATATGTGTAATAATTATGTGTAATTTATTTCATATGAGAGTAGGGCCACCACCCATCATTCAACAAAAAAAGAAGAGAACTAATACAGCAACTTTTGGAACACAATGACAAATAAAATAGAAATTATAAAGATAATGGTATCTTCTCTCTGAGAAAAAAAGCTTTGAATACCAAAATAGACAAATTAAAAAGTGTATGTTGATTTCTGGTTGAATATATATGTTTATTGCTTTTTCTCGTGTTGGGTATTATATAAGATAATTTGGTATTTACAGTTTCTTTCCAAGAGACTGGTATAAAGGATAGAATACCAAAACATAGAGTTCATACAGTGGAATACATTGTGGTTTGTGTGGTACAAAACTGTTCTCACTGTACTGTATATCTCAGATATTGTGTGGTTTATACAATACAAAAACATAGTCCTCACTGTATATTCTGTATATCTCAGTTATGGTATGGTTTATACAATACAAAAAACTATAATTCTCTTGTGTCTGTCAGTCATATTGTGTAGACCTCATTTATGGTATGGTTTCTACCATACAAACAACTAGTTCTCTTTGTGTCTATCAGTTGTAAGTAGCTCTTACCAGCTTGTTGTATTCTGTTGACCATGGTTATATAGTATGGTACATGCAGTACAAAAACTTACTTTTTACGATTCTCGGACAACTGCCCCCGGACAACTGCCCCCCCCCCCCCCCCCCCCCCCCCCCCCCGGACAATTACCTCGGGACAATTGCCCCCGAAGGACAACTGCCCTCGGACAATTGCCTCCCAATTGCATGTTTTACTCTATTGTCATCTGTGATAATTGTTACGACAATTATAAAAGTTTAACTTACCACGGTAATTCACACACTTTTTTATTTTTAGTTGTCCTTCGGGGGGGCAATTGTCTCGGGGGGGGGGGGGGGGGCAGTTGTCCTGTTACCACTTTTTACTATGACATACCATATTCTGTAAATATTGGTTACAGTTTGATGCATGCAGTACAAAACCATACTTTTTACTTTATGCATGTAGCCGATGGTTTATAACTTATTTACCTAGTTATACAGCCAAATCACAGTAACTGTTTGCTATTTCAATGATGAGATTTATGTTTATGTAGAACACGATATAGTAAAATGTCAGTCCTGTCACTCAAATAGTTGAGATCAGGTTGATTTGTACTAAATGCTATTGTCCAATGGTAGTATATGAACTGGTGTCTCTCGCAATATAGGGCATTAATCAGGAAAAGATACCGCAAATTTGTCAAAACTAGAATTTTGATTTGAAAGGGTTGATGACTTAGTTACAGGGAATTCTCAGTACCTGAAATAGAATATTACTGACCAGGTGCACCATAAAAAATAACAAACATTCTATATTTTGGTCGACACCATATCTTTCGCTCCACACATCTCACATGCATTACTATAGGTATGCGTGAGAATAAGCAGACTGGAATAAGTCAACTTTCTTATTCTATTTTGATCCTCTAGCATGAAGTAAAATGCTATGACAAATACCAAGAATATGGAGAATATTAAAGTCAACCTTCTTGTTCTATTTTGACCCTCTAGCACTGTAGCAGAGGTAAAATGCTATTACAGGTACCAAGAATATTAAAACTCAACCTTCTTGTTCTGTTTTGACCCTCTAGCATGAGGTAAAATGCTATTACAGGTACCAAGAATATTAAAACTCAACCTTCTTGTTCTATTTTGACCCTCTAGCATGAGGTAAAATGCTATTACAAATACGGAGAATATTAAAGTCAACCTTCTTGTTCTATTTTGACCCTCTAGCATGAGGTAAAATGCTATTACAGGTACCAAGAATATTAAAACTCAACCTTCTTGTTCTATTTTGACCCTCTAGCATGAGGTAAAATGCTATTACAAATACGGAGAATATTAAAGTCAACCTTCTTGTTCTATTTTGACCCTCTAGCATGAGGTAAAATGCTATTACAAATACGGAGAATATTAAAGTCAACCTTCTTGTTCTGTTTTGACCCTCTAGCATGAGGTAAAATGCTATGACAAATACGGAGAATATTAAAGTCAACCTTCTTGTTCTATTTTGACCCTCTAGCATGAGGTAAAATGCTATTACAAATACGGAGAATATTAAAGTCAACCTTCTTGTTCTGTTTTGACCCTCTAGCATGAGGTAAAATGCTATTACAAATACGGAGAATATTAAAGTCAACCTTCTTGTTCCATTTTGACCCTCTAGCATGAGGTAAAATGCTATTACAAATACGGAGAATATTAAAGTCAACCTTGTTCTGTTTTGACCCTCAAGCATGAGGTAAAATGCTATTGCAGGTGTCAAGAATTACAAAGACTTTATTAATAAAAGATCATTTTTGACTTGAGTTGAAATTTTGCTTTAATTAACAGATATATGACGCTATGTGTTTGTTTCCTTGGATGTCTTACTACAATGTAAGCAGGGAAATTTTCACTAAAGAATTATTTTTTGCTTATTTCGCTGGTAAACAAAAACATGAAAATAAGTAGTGACTAAAATGCCTTCATGTACTTGAACACAATGTACCAATCTGGTAATTAGTAAAAAATTAGTATTTGAAAAGTAGCAAATTTACTTGTAGAAATATCTAGGTTAACAGTATATATAAACAGTGTAATTTGATCTGAATACCATACAAGGACCTCAACTCAAATAGCCAATATTATTGGTTTCAGAAATTGAGAATTAGGAGAATTTATTATCATGCATAGTTTTTTGGGAGGAAAGAATTATTTAGTTTTTTTATTTTCTCTGATTTGAACACTTTAACTGTATTTTAACCTGTTTCGGAATTCCGTATGAAATATGACTATTTGTGGTCATTGCACATAATTCAGTAATTGTCTGGACTTTTGTAAATTGTAATAGGTGGTATTTCTTTTTGTACCATTATGTATTGTTATTTTCTGTTTAATACAAAATGTAAATAGAAGCATGTTATCACATACAATGCTTGGTGCTATATTTTGACAGAAACATTTGTGATTGAAAATTTAAAAAAACAAAACTTCAGTCATCAAGTAAGGGCAGAGGCAAATTTCATGTATTGGTAGTAAAGGTAATCCTCTTCTTTGCATTGGAACAATTTTACTGTTTTCAAGCAAATGCTTGAATTTGAGGCTATTACTGTACACGTAATACCAATTAAACTGTGACTAGATTAATTTTATAGAAAGGACAAATTTTATGGTTTCATCCCCTGTACTATTATGAAAATAATTTCAATGAATATATTATCGTTACTTTCAATTGTGTCAGTGTCAGGTTCATGTCTACATTACTGTGTTTTCATATGAAGTGAATGTAGGCAAATTAAGCAGTTTCATGTTCTACATAACTGTGTTTTCATATGAAGTGAATGTAGGCAAATTAAGCAGTTTCATGTTCTACATAACTGTGTTTTCATATGAAGTGAATGTAGGCAAATTAAGCAGTTTCATGTTCTATATTACTGTGTTTTCATATGAAATGAATGTAGGCAAATTAAGCAGTTTCATGTTCTACATAACTGTGTTTTCATATGAAATGAACATAGGTTTAGGTATCAGATTCTACCTTGTGATCTTTTTAGTAGTTTTGTTATAAATTTAAAATAAGGTCTTGATAATGACTTATGAATATAAATTTATGGCTTTGCCATAGGATTGAAACTGGAATTGGAACTGAAAAAAACATAATCCTTACTGGATATGAATCTTTGTTAACGTCAAACCGAAGTGGTGCCAGGAGCGTTAGTTGTATCACAGCATATATAAAGTCAGCTGCTGTACGGCTAGTCAATTTCCAATGTACAAATTATGCAGTACAACAAGTATTTGTAATGACTTAATGTCCTTCTGATGGGATAGGTCAGAACATGGCAGCCATTTGCTCATGTTTGTTAGACTTCCAAGGAAACTTGTAGAAAAGGTACTTTCACTTTCAGTCAGAAGATATCCTTTAAAATGTATTCATTTCAAATTTCATAAAATCATGTAAACTTAGATTGAAACTTTTCCATACATCATAACCAGTAGATAGTTATAATTTTAAATAAATGAATAAATGACAAATCAAATTTATGATTAAAGAATTTGACAACCATTTAAATTGTTGATGTTAAATAAAAATGAAATTAATATTAGTCACTGTGGTAATATTGCTCTTAATACTAAAAATACCTACTGCCAATGACACAGCTATTTCACTTTTTACTTTTTAGACAGGACAATACTAATTGGTGTTAATTATATGCCAATCTTTTTACCACTCCTTCTTATCTGATGTCCCCAACAATATTGTCATTAATTAAATTAGCATCAGTATGAGATGGTTTAATTGGCCGGCTGTTAGCCGGAGAAAAAGGCATTTATTTTTCTATTTACCCGTTGGGATTGCAGGGAGCACTTCAAATTCTCTTCACTCTTGTTATTCATGTACATGCTTAGCATACAGAGTAACTGAAATTACTGTCGTTGGGGCTACAATTCATCTTAGAATATGGATGAATTCTTCCAACATCTGGACGTGTAAAGTCTAATATTATTACATATGTAACAGTCATTATATGTACTTGCGTCACTGTCAATGCATACTGTTGATATTTTCACTTCGGTGCAATTTACCACAAACATTATTGTATATGTGGTAATCAAACTTGCGTCACTGTCAACGCATACTGTTGATATTTTCACTTCGGTGCAATATGCCACAAACATTATTGTATATGTGGTTATCAAACTTGCGTCACTGTCAACGCATACTGTTGATATTTTCACTTCGGTGCAATATGCCACAAACATTATTGTATATGTGGTAATCAAACTTGCGTCACTGTCAACGCATACTGTTGATATTTTCACTTCGGTGCAATTTACCACAAACATTATTGTATATGTGGTAATCAAATTTGCGTCACTGTCAAAGCATACAGTTGATATTTTCACCTCGGTGCAATTTACCACAAACATTATTGTATATGTGGTAATCAAGTGAGCATCCAGTCATTTTCATAATTATGTATGTTCGTGTAAAATTTGCTGTTCTGGATAAACATAAAAACACTGTTGGTATTTCCAGTGCAATGCAATTTACATAAATACTAAGTTATATACCCGTGTGCAAATAAAGCGTGTGAGAGTGTCAAACACGTACATTATTGTAAAATTGCATTCATATAAAATTACATTTTTGCAAAATTTTCTGTTTTGGGTAACCGTGTATAACAATAACTTAACATCATGACATGTGAATGACATTGTGGCAGCTCAGAATATTTGCACTTATGATTCGTGTGTTTTCTGATGCACTTTTTTCTTGCTTCCCTAATATGAAAATATAGCCATAGAGAACACATACTGCTGTGCAAGCATTTCACACAAATGCCCCAAATACAACACACTTGCACTAACATGTCATAGGGTTCTGTCTTATCATTTCACAAACTTTCATTGATAATACTGATTTGCAATATTTTAATAATATTTTCTGATTTAGCTAGCTTATTTTTACTGGACATCTGGCACCAAAAGATTTTATATTTATAGTTTGAAAGTACTTTGACGTATACATTTTCTGTTTATGAAAACCAAATCTTTGACATTTATGAATAAAAGAGTGTTTACTTTGTATTTTTAATTCATAAAACAGCTTTACTACATGTATGTGGGGTTTTTTTATTTGAATAACAATATGAAACAGCATTGACCCTGTCCATGTCATTGTTAGTACTAATAGCATTGCCAACAGAATTAGACTTCACAAGCAATGCTTTCAGAATTTTTGTCATATTCTAAAAAATGATTGATATTTCCCAGTTGTTACGTTAAGGATGAAAGTGAACTATAAAAATAAAATCTATGTGTTCTCCCCAAGTGTTTTATTGAGGTTCCTTACAAAATTATGGCACAAGGTATGAAAATCAAGTTTTACTAGATTTCACCCACATCAAAATTATGGCACAAGGTTCAGAAATTTATGCAAGTTTTCCTAGATTCCTCCTCCCAGTAAACAGGATTCCATGTAAAATTGATGGCATGAGTTGTGGAAAATCTATGCAAGCTTTACCAGCTTTCTACTCTTTGTTTGTTGTTGATCCCTACAAAATTATGGTACATAGAAATGTATGCAACTTTTATCAGATATCTCCAATCTGTTTGTTACTGGGGGTTGGCATAAACACTTGAGAATATAAAAAACATATGAACAGAGTCAGAAATGTAAGGTCTTTGCATGCAGCATCAGAGATCACAAACTGTGAACAGAATCAAGACAAATAATCGAAGATATTAATCTTGACATGTATCAAACATAACTAAAACTAATTCCTAATAACTCATAAGCTGTGCGTTTCTTCATATATCATTTATATTCAATCCTCATACTACAAATAATAAATTAAACGTTCTCCTACAGCCTCTCATCTCTTTATTTTCGTAGACGCGTAAATGTCACCCAGTCAACCATGTATTCCAGGACAACTGTCTTGAAACCAATTTTATTGATGAAAACTGCACATAAGGGTTGTTCATGAATTCCTAAGTGGCATTAACTGACTGAAAGTGGTCCAGAAATAAGATAATTCAAGCAAAGCATGATAAATTACAAGTTTCATTAGTTGACATTACAATTTGGAGTTTTGAAATGTGAACTACGCCCCAACTGAGTTCTCAAACTAAGCGTGAAGCATTAGATGTATTGAAGGGAATGACCATAATTATTAGGGGGGGGGGGTTTACAAGTTTCATTAGTTGACAATACAACTTGGAGTTTTGAAATGTGAACTACGCCCCAACTGAGTTCTCAAACTAAGCGTGAAGCATTAGATGTATTGAAGGGAATGACCATAATTATACTGGGGGGGGGGGGGTTTACAAGTTTTATTAGTTGACATTACAACTTGTAGTTTTGAAATGTGAACTACGCCCCAACTGAGGTCTCGAACTATTAGCATGAAACATTAGATGTATTGAAGGGAATGACCATAATTTTTCTGAGGAGGGGTTTAGATGCATTGAAGGGAATGTCCATAATTTTTCTGGGGAGGGTTTACACTAATAATATACAGGGTGTTAATGTATTGTTCAATTCAAACAGTATACAAATATCTAAAGCACATGTGATGGTTCTAAAAACATCATTTATTAATAAGAACCTATGAATATTATGACTTTTATCATTATTTGTTTGATATTGAACTTGGTGTTCATATGGTTATCTTTAATAGCAACACTGAGCTGGGTCAATGCTACCTGAAGACCCCAGGGATCACCATGTGTGTTGGATGAATTGAATGCAATATGTATATGTATATATGCTACAGATCAGTTATTAGTTTTGTTCAGTGTGGGCAAAAATGTAGTCAGTAATGACCAGTGTTTGTACACATTGATTGATATGTGAAAAGAGGGCATTAACACTGCAGTGATATAGTTATTTTGTGTATGGAGTATACTGGATGATGAAAGGGTTGTACACATACACACACAGACACAGACACATACACAGACACATACACATACACATACACATACACATACACATACACATACACATCCATACAGGCATACATGCACACAGCTTATGGTAATTGTTACAAGACCCAGGATTCTTTTCCCCCTTCCCTATGCTTTAGGGAAACACAAACATTGTGGAGTCTTTGCAATAGTCAAGGAACCCCTCCCCCAATAGTTTATGAACCAACCCTTGATTGTGGTCCATAGTGTGGTAAGAGTCAGATATAATACGAACCCCCTTGGGTAGACTATTATACTATTTGAGAAGACCCAAGACCCCTCCCTATACTTAATGAACTAACCCTTGATAGTGCTCCTTAGTGTGCTAAGTAAGAGTCAGATGTAATCCAAACACCCTTTGGTAGACTTAAATACCATTTGAGAAGCCCCAGGACCCCTCCTTATACTTAATGAACTAACCCTTGATAGTGCTCCTGCGTGTGCTTGGAGTCAGTTCTAATACAAACATTGCTTGGCCTTTGGTAGCTTAAATTAATTGTTGAGACGACCCAAGAGAAGATACCCCACTGTCAGCCAGACTTGCCAGATTAATCTATTCCAACAATGTACTGCCAAACAATCCAATTTATATTGGAAAATAGCTAACTTTCATCTTCCAACTCATTGCATGAATATCGATACTATTTTAATAGTAGTCTCTTACTAAGTAGACAAGTATCCCCTAGGAAAAACAGAATGAGCTGAAATAGACTTCTAGATTTGTTTGTATTTCTAGATCTTGTACGTCTACCTTTTGACTTCTTTAGGACTATTTCTCTTAGAATGTTTGTAAACTCGTTTGATATAAAGGAATACAATTTCAATGAATGACTATAAATGTTGTAGTAAATTTGTTTATATTAGTATTAGGGTGGTAATTAGGTAAAGTTTACTCGAGTGGAGTACCCCAGTATTTCGCTGGTGTTCCCTGCCAATTGTATTGGTATATTAATTTATTAGTTTTGTTATTATGTATTGTGCCTTTAACAACTCCCCAGTGTTTTGTTATGTGTAGTCAAATAAATTAATAGATAAATAAGTACAATAGTCAGTTACTACTACAGGATATGGAATTCTAATCACAATACCAGCTGATTCCCATCCTCTCTTAGGCCAAAAAAAAATATATATCTGGTTCTGGTCAGCGCACACGTGCCCTGAATACCCTCGCGTCGATCCTTTTTTTCCCGATAATTTTTGCTTTCCCGTTCCTTATTTATTCCTGATATCAGGAGAACAAGCAGCGGAAATCTACCCTACATGCCAAGACTGCTGCTTCGAAGAAAAAGGAAGTTTTTCAAGAGATAAATATGATAGAACAGAGTATGTAAAGTGTCCAAAAAAAGGAAAAAAATAAAATTCGCGTCGTCGCACCACCTTATAACGTTTACCCTGACCAGAACCAGAAACTTTTTCTTTTTTGGCCTTATATAGATAGCTGCATCTAACACCAAAAACTGCTTATTCAAAATTAACAGAACATTATTTTTATTCTGTATGTTTGACTCTCAATGGCAAGTATTTGACCTTTCACTAAAACCAGATTTAAACATCAAATCCTTTACATGTAACCCTCCCAGTGCCAAACATCTGACCTTTAACCCCACGAGTACCAGACAGGTGACCTTTTACTCTTCTGTACCAGACAGGTGACCTTTAACCTCTGCAGTAAACAGACATGTGACAAAATGATGGCAGCATAAATTTTTCTTTTCTTTTTATTTTGAAACATTTTGTAAATCTGAAATGTGTTAATTAAGTTTTATGACCTCAATGTATATAACGAAAATATTAAACTATATTATGGGTATAGATTATAGATAATCGTAACTTAATTCTATATATGTGTAAACACTATGACCAGCTTTTACCATGATCACTGGGCACAATCAGGTCAGCCAGTGCATATACATACCGATCTATAACCAAAAAAAAATGGATGGTCTTAACAGCGCCAACTGTACATTGTTGTTTGCAAACACACAGTAGTTTTCTGACCCTGTTTACATCATGAGGTCAGAGGTCAGCAAATAACAACACTCATTGATCAGGAAAGATTACATAAAGTATTAGTGAAGAAAGATTTGTGCAGTGACACCCCCCCCCCCCAAGTATGGCTCTTGTCCAAATGAGGGATGAAGAAAGATGTGTGACTCTCTCCCCCAAGTACAGCTCTTGTCCAAATGAGGGATGAAGGAAGATGTGTGACTCTCTCCCCCAAGTACCGCTCTTGCCCAAATGAGGGATGAAGAAAGATGAGTGACTCTCTCCCCCAAGTACCGTTCTTGTCCAAATGAGGAATGAGGAAAGATGTGTGACTCTCTCTCCCAAGTACCGCTCTTGTTCAAATGAGGGATGTGGAAAGATGTGTGACTCTCTGCCCCAAGTACTGCTCTTGTCCAAATGAGGGATGAAGAAAGATGTGTGACTCTCTCCCCAAGTACAGCTCTTGTCCAAATGAGGCAAAAGTATCATCTCAAATATTTTTGAGATCTCTTTAATTATACAGTGTACAAATTCATACCAAAAATGACAATCAACAGAGATCAAGTTAAACTAAAATAATAATAATATAACATAAACTTTACTGTCATTTGCATAAAAATGCTTTGGAAATTGGTTTTCTATGTGCACTTATAAAAGGAGGTGAATAAAATTGAAAACTAAAGATTGGAAAGAAAAATACAATTGAATAAAAAGTAGCACAGAAAATGCAAGTGAAAAGTAAAAACAAAAGATAAAATTGAAAAATTAACATTATTTACTGTCAATTCTGTCAGTCTGAAATAGAGATTCATTGTGAATAAAATTTCAGAAATACAAAAACAGACAAAATTACCTAGAAATCATTAAAAAATGACATATTTTGCATTCTTGTCACATCTCCATCTTTGAAATTGAATCGTCACTCTTTTCTGAAATCAAGAATGAAACTAAGCAAAAAATGCAAAGAAATCATGAAAAAATCGTTTGTTTGACTCACAGTCTTGAATATTTGACAAGGTTCACCATGAAATAGGATCAAGCTTTCCTTTTACGTCATACATATTTTATATGACGCCACAATCATTGTCACCCCAGCAACCTCTGATCAAAGTCTTTCACAAGGTACAAAATCTGTTCATCGGCATTAATATGAATATATGCCAAAATTTTAATCAGAATAGATGTACGACTGAAAAAAAAAAATTGGAAACGAGATGTCAATATGCTGTTCTTGATGTGATGACTGAAGAACTTCAGATTGGTCACCTTACTTCTTATCTGTCTAAATGATACAAGATAGTTTGGTTTCCATGGTGATCTGATAGTGAAGAACAGCAGGCATGTAGGTGATCAGATATAGAGTGAGGTGCAAAGACAGTTGTCAGATGATGAAGTGATAGCTACAAAAATACTGTTACATTGTCCATGTATTGTTACAATGTACAATAACATCTCGCCACATCGATATGCAAGATGTTTAAAGAAGTCCTAATATAGATCATCATTCCATGCCTGTCATGACAAATAAGTGTACGAGTCACATGACCTACTTGGAAAGCAAAAGACTGCATGTACATTACAGACGCACTGTCTTTTCAAATTTGAAATTCATTGAAAAACTCAAATTGACTTTAAGCCCCAATATATCATATTTGTGATATAAATTATCAATAAACTGACATCACTTAAATCTAGTTTGTTATCATATCATAAAATGAAACATTTTCATAGTGACTTTAGTTATTCATATTTCATATATGTTTAAACTGACATAATTTACATCAATAGTGAATCATGATATTCAATATTTTGGTATTTTTGATTACCATATTCATTTTCTTCCAAATTGGTATCATTTGTATCAAATTTATTTAAAATATGATAAAATGATATATTTTAGTAATCCATATTTCATATATTTTGAAAGTGATCATTTACATCAAAAATGTTGAACATAAAGTAAATTCTAATGTTAATGTCTTATTTATCCACATTTCATATATTTCCAAACTGACAGCGATTCGTAAGAGGTGATAGATTCAACATTTTGATATATTTTGTATTTCAAATTTCATATATTTTCATCATATTATATTTTTAATGTGTTAATATACTCTAAAATGTAATAATTTGGATATTTTATTAATCCATATTTTTTATATTTTCAACTGATATTACTAACATCCTAGTGTGTTCAATGTACTCTAAAATGTAAAAAAAAATTTATTAATTCATATTTAATATATTTTCAAACAGATGTTGTAAAATATATCTGATTTATTAAACAGATCATATTTGTCATTTCTATCATGGATCCATATTTCCAATATTCCAAACTGATAGTGCTTACATTTTAAATTTGTTGAATATTAAAATTTGTATATCAGATATTTTAATGTCAACCTATATTTCAAATATTTTATTTTTTCTTTGAAAAATGTTTATGCATCAAATTATTCATGAATACTGTGACAGATATAAAGTTATCATTTTTGTCCAAAAATACATTTTGTAATTATTTTGAAAGCTATGTAGTACCAGTAGTTGTTATTGAATTCTCGGTATCTGAAATAGAATATTACTGCCTATAGGCACATCGTAAAAATAACGAACATTCGATTTCTTTGGTGACACCATAACTTCTGCTCCATGCTCTTCACATGCATTAGTATAGGTGCGCATGAGAATAAATTGACCCTTTGTTCTATTTTGACCCTCTGACCCTCTGAGGTAAAGCTATTGCAGGTACAGCAAATTATTTCATTTTTTTGTTTTTACAAATATTGTGAGTTTATTTAGTATGTAATTAAATCTTCCTCATATTCTTCTGTGTTACCTACCTTGTTCATCTTCTAATCCAACCATAAATGTTTTCATGATTTCATGGTGTAATTTTTGTGTAACATGGCATTTATATTTTGACAACTCATAAATTATATGTGTATTTCTTATCTCTCGCTCTGGTTGTAGTATATCACTATCATATTTCAAAATGTTCTTATCAATTATGTATTTGCACCACTAGATATTTCTGTAAGATAATAAATAATGTATGTCTTGCATGTCCTAGCAATTTGTAAAGATTTTTCTTCCCCGTTTACTGTAGTACTTTTATCTGAGATATCAGTACATATAACTTCCCAATTTTCAAAGCCAATTTCTCAAATATTGAATACAAGTGTGAATCTGAAAAGAGTAGGTCTTTATGTTATATATTTTTAACTTGCTATTGTGTGAAGTTTTTGATATCAATTTCAGTCATGATGGAGAATAAAAAGAATGAAAATGAATTTACTGTATTTTTTCCAAGTCCGCAGTGGAAGTATTAATTCAACGTATTCTTTTAAAAGCAAAAACCAACCGTTTCCCAGTTCTCCATGTTGTATTTGCCAATATTTTATAAGGGTTTTAAAATCTTAGCAAAAAATGTTGCAGATTAGATTATTTAGCTTTTAAACCAATACAGTGTGTATGTTGTAAAAAGCATGACATACAACAACTGAATAATTCCACTGTAAATTGAATCAGATTTCTGTCATAGAGGTTTTCAAACCTTAGCAAAATCACCGAAATAGGTTGACCAAATTTGGTGTTTCTAGTACATGGTTGCAGATATAACTGTATACATTGATGCAATTTTGAGTGATAATTGAGCTGGCTTGTTATAACTGGATATAATGTAAAAATGAATGTAACTGTGATCGCCTATGGATTTATGCACTATCTATTACTGCATGTATATATACGTAGCAAGTCATGAATTCTTTGCGGTCATGAATTATATACTACGCTATCAGATTTAGATGTAGTCAACTAGCCATATCCAAGATGGAAGTTACATGAGAGAATACTGCTTAAAGTACAAAGTGTATGTAGGAGGGACGTAGGCTAGGTATGTGGAAGAGGGGGATGTCTATGAATTCTTTGCAGTCATGAATCATATAGTATACTGAAGCTATATAGACATATCAACTAGGGAAGGGAGGTGGTGGTCTGTGTCTGAGAAAGCCTTGTCACATATTCATAGATTAATTAGATGAATTACTTTGTAGAAATGAACATTGAATGTTAATTAGTATAATATTGATGTATAATAAAAGATGGACAAATAGTCATGGTTGAATAAATATTAATACCATTAAATAGGTAAATGCAAACAAATTAGAATTGTGAAGTGTGAAAAGAGCTGTATTAGATTTGAGAAAGAAGACAAGTTTACTCCTGGAAAACTCCTGATGAAAAATTCATAGAAAGTTTAATACAATTTAATTTTAAGGGCTTTATTTACTTACTTTGAAAAAGCGCATGACTGGCTATTAAGGTCATTAAAATATGACTAGGCTTTTAAGTTGATACAAATTTTAAAAAAAATACCTTCTTGGCTTTGTCTTAAAATACATATAAGAATCCTATGCATAAAAACTTATATTGGGATAAAATACAAAAAAAAAAACCCGAAACAATAAACACATCAAAAACATGTGTTATTTTCCTGTATGTATCACTTCCTGTATCAATACTGTCTATTGCATCACATCTTTTTAGACTTACCACTAACAATAACAACGATGAACACATGTTCATATATACACACCCACACATATGAAAAATCAGTGTGAAATTACACAGACAGTAGTGAATCTAACAGTTTTCATTGTGAAATATGACAATCAGATGTGTACAATTACAGGTTTCCATGGAAACATGAGTAGAGGTCAGAACAAATGTGTATTGATACAGAATTTGATATGACTAAGTTGACTAAAATGCTAGAAATTCTCTGCATTATGTATAATTCTATATTATTTTAAATATTTTAAAATAATTATCTTTATTTATACTGGATAGTTCTTTTAAGTACACATAGACACTTGTCTCCCAAGAAGTCCAGTGAGGGCCATCCCTCATGGGTTCAGTGTTCAGCATTTGAGTGACAAAACTATACATTGTGACCCTGTTAGGTCAATTAACCCCTTCAATACTGAAAACATTCCCGCCAAAATTGTTTGGACAAAATTCTTGTTTATGTAAGTTTTTGGCATATATCAACTTCATTTTAGACTGGAATTAAAGAAATGTTACTTCCTAATAAAGTTAAGTTATTGTAATTATGAAAATGTTCATATAAATTGGGTCCCCATGAAACTCGTCTCTAGTCATGAAAGGGTTAAACCAAATTTTTCCAGGGACCCAAAGTAAAAATATATTCAATATCGTAAATAAATAAATACAAGTTAAGACAAATAATGACAAACAATAATGATAATGAGATAAACAAGTATATAACACAAATACAAACTTTGAGAATTTGAAAAGGTGAAAACTAAATCTCTATAAAAATGTATATCAAGTTTGACAAGTAGGATATTTCATTGTGGTTAAAAACAGGATTTCCTGAAATATACACAAATATGTCTAGCCGGAAAGGATTGGAATGTGTCGATACTTAATCAATATTGTAAAAATAAATTGTTAGAGAAAAAGGTGGTGTAGTATTAGTTACTGATAATGTGTAATGTTCTGAATGTGAACAGTTCAAGTTTAAAATCATGAATTTATATGGGGGAGAGGGGGAGGGGGGTTGAGTTGGAGTATCTGTGAGAGGGTTGGGATAATATTAGATGCAAACAGTTCATTGAAGTGTAAAATCATGAATTAATTGGGGGGGGGGATGTTGAGTTGGGGTGTCTGAGGGGATGAGATAATATCTGAATGTGAATAGTTCAAGTTCAAAATCATAAATTAACACATGGGGTGGGGATGAGTTGGGGTGTCTGAAGGGTTGAGATAATGTGTAATGACCTACAGGTGAACAGTTCAAGTTCAAAATCATTGATAGACTTAACTGTACATAGTCCATGTCAAGGTAGAGATAGCCCATTGATATTCCTAATTTGAATCAAAGTTATTGACGTATCACATTATCCAATACTGCATTGTTGGTAAAAACCACTATATCTACATCTACTTGTAGGAGTTAAATTATTTTAAAATTTCACCAAATTTCTGTTTATTTTTTGTCATATTATATTCAGATTTATTTTGACTATTATTTAGACAAGAGTTTGATGTAATACACATGAATCTGTGATTTGTTGATGTTTACCTAGGACACTGTAATGTCATTGAAAATTGCTAATTAAGACAGAAAGTCATCAACCATATCAAGTAAAAAAGTTGAAATATCTGCAAATGTTGTTCAGATATTTATTAAATGTAGATGGAATATAATATCCATGTCATTAGTGGAATAATCATTGATAAGATTTTGTCAATGACGTGTATTTCTGTGGAATCCTGAGTACTAGAAGAGAAATCTAACAAAAATGGGAAGTGATTTAAACCAGGCTGATGAGTTTGTGCTATTTTTAGAAAATCTATCACCGTGATGATGTCATTGGATACTAGCTGCCAATCAAGGTTGCTGTATCTTGTATTTGGTGTGTTGTAATCAGTACATCCACCCACATGAAAGTGATATCCTCACTACCCTGGCTCCCTTGACGTCATTCTCTACATCTGCATAAAGACATGAGCCTAAGCGATACGGCAATAGTGATACCAGTGCATTACTTTTCTAACTACATTCCATACAATAGATTAATGCCCTCTTTTTTCCCTCAAGCCAAATACAGTTTTATTTAACATGAGGAATCATCTTAGACAAGTGATGGATTCACTCAACACAATGTGAACTGTGCATCCTTTTCCGGATCATGGACTTAAATGAAATTTGAAATTTAACACCACTGCTTTGCGATCTTCATGAAATCTTATATTTATGTCTCATTGTAAGATGGATCGTGCTTCTTTTCTGAAATCAACCATTGTGCCAGCACCATATACATGTAGTTCTTTGTGACCGACTGACAGATACCTTTTGATCTGTCTTCATCAAATTAAATGATCGATGGCCGTGTCTTTGTTAGTCATGTCTTACATCTTTGTGTTATGGAAAAATTGATTGACAATCATTAGAAATGGACAAGTACTAGATGTTTGTAGGAGTTAGAAATGCATGAAGCTGACGATTTCCTGGTCAGGGCAATCATCCATAAAACCTATCATGTATTATGGCTTTACAGAGGAAATTATTTTCATCCTCATACAGCAGTGTAATGGACAATGCCAACACTTTTTTTTTTTTTGGATGTTTGCATGAAATATACCTGACTTCCTACACATTTTTTATCAGATTTCCTTCTTAACATTATATTCAGTAGCCTGGCAATTTCTGTAGATTTTGTCAAATTTTCTTCTCAGATTTCAAGGTTTCAAAATTTTTGTAAATTGTTTCTTGCTCCCTTTACATTTTTTAAGGTGAACAAATTAAGAAAGAAAGGTCAGTATGGCATCTGTGGAGTGTGGGTTCTGGATTCAAGCCTCACTTCTGAATCTGTGGAGTGTGGGTTCTGGATTCAAGCCTCACTTCTGAATCTGTGGAGTGTGGGTCCTGGAGTCAAGCCTCACTTCTGAATCTGTGGAGTGTGGGTTCTGGATTCAAGCCTAACTTCTGAATCTGTGGAGTGTGGGTTCTGGAGTCAAGCCTCACTTCTGAATCTGTGGAGTGTGGGTCCTGGAGTCAAGCCTCACTTCTGAATCTGTGGAGTGTGGGTCCTGGAGTCAAGCCTCACTTCTGAATCTGTGGAGTGTGGGTTCTGGATTCAAGCCTCACTTCTGAATCTGTGGAGTGTAGGTTCTGGATTCAAGCCTCACTTCTGAATCTGGGGAGTGTGGGTTCTGGATTCAAGCCTCACTTCTGAATCTGTGGAGTGTGGGTTCTGGATTCAAGCCTCACTTCTGAATCTGTGGAGTGTGGGTTCTGGATTCAAGCCTCACTTCTGAATCTGTGGAGTGTGGGTTCTGGATTCAAGCCTCACTTCTGAATCTGTGGAGTGTGGGTTCTGGAGTCAAGCCTCACTTCTGAATCTGTGGAGTGTGGGTCCTGGAGTCAAGCCTCACTTCTGAATCTGTGGAGTGTGGGTTCTGGAGTCAAGCCTCACTTCTGAATCTGTGGAGTGTGGGTTCTGGAGTCAAGCCTCACTTCTGAATCTGTGGAGTGTGGGTTCTGGAGTCAAGCCTCACTTCTGAATCTGTGGAGTGTGGGTTCTGGAGTCAAGCCTCACTTCTGAATCTGTGGAGTGTGGGTTCTGGAGTCAAGCCTCACTTCTGAATCTGTGGAGTGTGGGTTCTGGAGTCAAGCCTCACTTCTGAATCTGGGGAGTGTGGGTTCTGGAGTCAAGCCTCACTTCTGAATCTGGGGAGTGTGGGTTCTGGAGTCAAGCCTCACTTCTAAATCTGTGGAGTGTGGGTTCTGGAGTCAAGCCTCACTTCTGAATCTGTGTGTGGGTTCTGGATTCAAGCCTCACTTCTGAATCTGTGTGTGGGTTCTGGATTTAAGCCTCACTTCTGAATCTGGGGAGTGTGGGTTCTGGAGTCAAGCCTCACTTCTGAATCTGTGTGTGGGTTCTGGAGTCAAGCCTCACTTCAGAATCTGTGTGTGGGTTCTGGATTCAAGCCTCACTTCTGAATCTGGGGAGTGTGGGTTCTGGATTTCCGGATTTCTTGTCTACGTTTCAAGTTATCATAGTTTGATCTTAATTTAGAAACACCCACATTAAGGGTTTGGTAATTATAACATATTAAAACAGACAACGTGATGTTAATCTAATCTAATCTAATCTAATCTTTGTACAGCAAGAACAAAAAATAAAAATTTTGTAACTAAAACACAAAGTAACTCAAGGTTATGTTCAAAACCTGTTGGTACTTAATTCAAATTTCTACCATGCATCTAAGTCTTATTCTAAAAATAAAAGTAGAATGTAGACATGCATGTAGGTTTACTAATTTATACAGCTATGAATCATCCAAAAGGTGTTATTTGCATTCAAAATTAAATAAAAATAGCACCTTTCACTTGTTTTCATGGTATTCAGTGATTTTCAAAAATATTGCGGTACAAGCAAACTGAAAAGTTACCATAGAAACGGTTCATCAGATGTTGGGAGTATTGTTTGTGTTTTTTGGTCCAGTATTAAGTTGCATCGCAACATAAACAAAACCTGGTCACAGTGAGTTCACAGAAAGGTCACAGAGGTCATACAGATTGAATTTGAAATTTGGTACTATAAAGATTGTTGAAAGGGATAGAAAAAACCTGGAACTTCAGTCATAACCGTATAAAATACTACATATATAAGGTAAATGGTAAATACGTGTCATGTTATTCTGACTGTAATTTGGAAGGCTGCGTTCTGTGCCACAGAAAATTTTAAGTTTGAAAAATATGGCAAATGACTAAACAGATTACTGATATGGTAGCAAAACCCAGAGTGGCAGATTTGTACATTCCCTTGGGTTAGCAATGTTCTGATAATATAGAAAGTAATTTGGTAAAGAGAGCACTGTGTATAACAATGCCTCAAAGAATATTTTACCAGATGTGTATTAGCAGTTGATTGATTTATATCGGGTACTGACAGTGGCACAGAAATGAAAATACAGCAGAACAAATCATTTCATATAATTAAAGATAAAATATGGATGTTTTTCAGTTTTGCATGTTTGCTCTAATTTATGGTGGAAAGGTAATATTAGGGTTTTGCAATTATTTTCTTTTTTTCTCCTGAACTTATCAAGCCCAATTCGAGGCTTCAACACACTCAAAACACATGCACATACATACATACATACATACATACATACATGCATTGTATATATATATGCATGCATGCAGACAGACAGACAGACAGACAGACATGAAAGACAGACATAGGGTGTCAGGCTAATTTTTAAATATTAGCGACTTGATATCTCCCTTCCCCGCCACAACGCCACGACTACAAATGAAACAAAACAAATTTATGGTTTTAAAAAAAAAGCCATGAAACTGTTGAATAAAATTGTGGATGATATACCCCAAATCAATCTTGCAGATAGTGCAATATTTTAGTGCTTCTCTGACCTGTATTCTCAATTCTTGAAGCTTTCCTATGTATATCAGAGGCTTGTAACACACAGGACTGGAGAGTGGCAGAAAAATACAAGCTATTTTTAGCTGTTAAATAGACAATGCCTCCAGTACAACTTTCATTAACTGGAAAGGTGGGCAATCATTTCACTTAAAGGCCTAAAAATATCTTCATAGCCCAACCAAATTGTTGGTTATTTAATTGTGTTTGGTTGCCGCCGTGACTCCTAGTCACCAAGTTGTATGACCTAGCACAATTTTCTAATAAACATCTCTTCACAATGTGATCTAAAATTTAATTTCTATACCACCTACAGATAAATGTACCAAGTGTTAAATTCACTCTAGGCCTGAGTTTTGTTCTTCTATATTCATCTACTTTCGTGATCAACTGTGATACCAGAATAGATTTTTCTTACAAGATAATTTTCAAATATGAGAACCAATCTGTACATGAGTTAGTTTAATTTTCAATCGATGTGTTTTACCTGAAAGTAAACTAAGCTTTATTCAAAATGGCAGATCAGAAAGCACTTGATTTGAAATTGTAGTTTGAAAAATTCTGTATGATTTGTTGAGGTGATCTGTAAGAAAGAATTATTAATAAATCAAAACTAAATCTGGGACAAACTATCAAATTACTAATGAAACACATTAAATGGATACAAATATTTGCAGAGTTCTTTGTGGAGATAATTCATTTTCCATCCTTGTGTTTCCAAGGAAATCTTGAAGCTTGTCAACTATTGTACCTGCATATTCAGAGTACAGTGTGTACATGTTGTAGTTGTGAATCAAATTTGGCAAAAATTACCTACAGATTGCAGTGTGTTGTAGTTGTGAGTAAAATGTAAAATTGGCCAAAAATTATCTGTAGTTTCAGACTACATTTGTGGTTTTGTAAATTTTGTAAAATGTGTCCATTATTCTTGACCTTGATTTGAATCATTAAGACTTACACTTTACAGTTCTTGTATGGAAATTCTCAGCCAATTCCTAATCATTTATTTGTGAGGTGCGTCCTGTGTTAAAAGGGATGACACAGCAATTGCTTGATAATTTGATGTTGTCTTGATATCCTTAGACCCTCTGAGCTATATAAGTGAGTTTCCATTATATCTAAACAAGTAGTAGATACTGTCAGTGTTTTAAATCACATATGGAAAGTCATCTGTCTTAGTACCTTTGCATCAGCATTTTACATATTGTCTATCCAACTCGTTCATTTCGTCCCAAGAATAACACCTCTAAGCCATTGCACACAGTCATTTACTATGTTGTTGATGGCATACACATGTAAAGCATACAAAATTTGTACCCACTCAACTACTGGCCACATTTTGCCCCTTGTAGATTCATCTCTATATTGTCTCCTTTCACTTGTCTATATTTAAAAATGAATGCACAGATGTACAAGGATGGAGAAAATATGAACGTCAATATTTTTAGAATAATAATATTTATTGCTCTTAGGCCACCAACCCAAATCACATAATTTAGAACTACAAGCAGGCTATAAATGGTCACAGCGTACAGAAGAGATGAATGTTAACAACGGCTAGATGAATGAATAATTCATTAAATACATTCTTTTCCTTAACTTGAATGATTTGCACACAAAAATTGCCAAGTTGATGATTACAGAATTCTTATTAGATGACTGGAGAGCATAAAGTTTGTCTGTAGTAGTTTGTCTATTTGATGGTTGACCACTTCGGTAAGTATTTAAATGACATCAAATTCATTCTCAATATCTGTTGTCATACAAATTTTGCAAAAAATGGTCTTCAAAAATTTGTCTTACTTATACCCGGGTAAAGAAAATATCAACATAAAACCTGTCCTAAAAATAAACTTTTGAGTATACAGACATCAGTAATTTTTTACCGAAAATTGATGACTATGTATTTTTTTTTGTATTAACATTGTAATTTGACATTATGTAATAAAAATACTTTGTTTTCATGGGCTTTTGTTGTTTAGAACCTATTTAAGTTTTGTGGTTGAATTATATAACATTGAAAAAAAGCTCTCAGGGAATGAAATATCGGTGGTGAAATCCAGTTTTATCAATTGTTTGATAGCTAGCCCACCTGTGCAGAACGTCAGCAGTATCTCATGACAAATGTGCTCCCATTCTCCCATTATTTATTTAACCCATTCGATAGTTGTTTTAAAAAACATTTTTGAAAGTGTCACACACACACATGTTCATTTGCATACTCGTCATTTGTCACGATCAGTTCTATTTGAAGGCATGAATCACGAATTAGGAATGTTGTTTTTAAAAATTATGTCAAAGATGGAAAAAACTATATCACTTGAAATTTTTTTAAGTAATCTTAATTTTTTCTTTTTCATAAATGCAAAATTTATCTTACATTTATGAACATTCTGTTCAAAATAACTACTGTGATGGTTTTTTAGCTCAATATTTTAGTAGTTCTATGTTGTCTGCCATGTTTATAATTCTGCTTGCTGCCATCTTGGGGTTATGTCGTATGCTCTAGGCCATATGCATAGTGAACATCAGCAGCAAAAGATAAAATATGTTTTCCTGCCAAAAGTATTTGCAAACTATTTTTGGTTTCTTGTAATTATTGTCAGATTTCAGCGTGATTTTGAAATAAAATCATAAAAATAACCTATATTATTTGCATTCAAAAGTGATTACATTTTGAAAACCATAAAAATGAATTGCTCATAACTTTTTTTTTTTAAAGTGTTGAGTCGTAACATCTGCAGCTTTGCTCACTGTTCATATTTATCAAACTGATTATTACTTTCAGCGACAATGTATAACCAAAAATAGAAAATTGCAAAGAAAACATATTTAGGGAATCCATACTTTTGAATTTCGATACCATTGAAGTATGTATAAAGCTGTATAGAAGGAGTACTATTTTGAATAGAAACCCCTTTATATTTTGCCGTTTGCTACAATATGACGCAATTCTCAACAACCATTCTATTACAAGTGATTGTAAGAGATGAATATCCTGAGAGTTGCATATCTTTGTTGTCACCTCTAAAGACCTTCATTTCCACCCACACATGAACATGTGTTGTTCTTTAAATCTGATAAAATGTTCATACACAACGTTTTCATTATGTATTCAGCTACTAATACAGTGTTTTTTTGTCTTCTTTTTTTAACCAAACTCCATATGCTACTGATGTTGTTAGACCTTAAATCATTTCTTTCAACATACTATATTTACCTCCCCAATTGTAGATATTTATGAACACATACAGACACTTCATTTTTATTTGAAGTATTTTATTTTTAGCTCCCAATAGGCGACACCTGGGGGTTGGGGGGTTGGCTATTACAATGGGTTCTGTCTGTCTGTCTGTCTGTCTGTCTGTCTGTCTGTCTGTCTCTGTGTGTGTGTGTGTGTGTGTGTGTGTGTGTGTGTGTGCATCCATGAGCGCATTCATTCCATCCCTTCCTCTCTTTGTCTGTCCATGTCCACTCATTTACATGTATGTGACACATATGCATCAGTCTATTGCAACCAAACTTGGCACAAAGGTAACAACAGACTATGTGACATATATGCACTTAATTATGTGACCTTGACTCAGTTTTATCTCCACTGGTTTGATGTATACAGACACAATTCAAAGGTCTACCCTACATTATCAATAGTAAATTTTCTAGTGAGACCTTGGGAAGCATTGCTGTTCATTCAGACAAAACATGACGTTATTTTTAAGCAAGTTCTGTGATACTGTAATTCCGATATTATATACTCTAATGATAGTTTTGCTGTGAGAAGAAATATTCATGGATTCTTTGTTCATAATTATTTATGAAAATTTCTGTTTAGTGTCAACAAATTTCTTAGAGTGATTCTTGAAATATTTTTGCTCAGCATTATTCGGGGGAGGGGGGGGGTACAATTATATTTGTTGTAATGGAAAAAACCTAAAAATTGACATTATCTCAAAAAATGTATTTTTTTATAATGACAGACACTAGTTTCATTGAAAGGTTCATATAATGTGGGCATGTCTAATAGTTTTGAATATATTGAGTTGAAAGAAGTGTGGTTTCATAAACAAGTTCATTCTAGCAGGAAGGGAAGTAATCTTTTGACATTGATACATCAACAATTTCTTTTTTCAAACTGCCTCTGAGGAAAAGTATCACATTCAGTATGCGAAGTGAATCTGTTATTTCATTTATGGATATTAAATGTGAAATTTATAACAAGGATATTTATACAAAAATTGTAAATATTTGATGCCACAAAAAATCATGACTGAATAATTGAAATAGGAAGTAGTAGTGAACATACTTTACAGAATAGACCCACATATTAAATTGAAATGTTGTTTTTTATTTCACATTTGACCTTTCGGCGTAGACTTGAAGTCTGGTTCCCTAAGGATGACATGAACTTAGAAAAAACCTGTACTGAATGTGAGCAGGACTAAGGTATATATGATTCATGTAACAGAGCTGTATGTCAAGAGTGTTTAAATGTATCATGTGACACTAGAAATTCCTGTTAATACAGATATTATTACTCAGTACTTGATTCACAATTATTAGAGTTTGAACCAGCTGCCTGGTTGTAATCATTATTATTATCATTAGTAAGTTGTTCTAGTACACGACTTGTTTTCATTGCGTGCTCAGATATTAACAAGTGTCTGAGTGGCTTTATTTGTAAACATAGACAAAATTGGTTTACACTGTCTGCAGCCATGACTGCATTTTTCATTTTCAAATATTTAGCTGCACTTGTCATTGAAACGGAATATATCTAACAGGTAAAATTATATTCTGAAGAATATAATTGTTTGCAATTCTGTGTAGGTGTTGGTTTTATAAGTGAAAAAAATGTTTTCAAATGTGTTTGATATTATAATCGTTATGATATTAGTACCTTTCAAAGGCAACTTAAATGTTGAATTATTTACAGCATTTTACATGTTTTAGCTGTCTAAAAAGTGTTGAAATATTCCTACAATATGTTTTAAATATTGAGTATCTATTAAAAGCATCATGTCTGTGAATAATTCACAGGCAGTCATGGATATTTGAAGTTATTTTATGTATGACATGGATAGAGTTTATCAAAATGTCACAAGCAGTGAACTATATGTATATATAAATATAATGCCATGGATATTCTAATTTTACTATTTATAGTCAAAAACTGCTGAAATGAATTCAATCTGGTGATTTAAGTATTTATTTCATACGTTGCTTTGGATGAGTAATTCAGAATGATTCGTGTGTAATTATTCTAGTCTACACTTATTCAAGAAAAATGAAATTTCATCTACAACATATGCAGTGGTTTAGATGCAATTGTGGAAAGTTTACACCTAGTAAGTTATATCTTAGAAATCTAAATTACATTTTCCCCTTAGTTAAACTCCGATTACACATCCAAACATAGAGGCAAAACTGACGGATTTAGGATAATAAGATGACAGGAGTGGTTCCATCTGTGAAATACAAAACTAGTAACGTTTCTAATTGAAGACAAGAAATAATCTGTTTCTATGATACTTACAACCAACTATTGTAGCAACAGATAGTGTGCAGTGTGTGCAAGTAATGAGATTGTGTTTTGCCTAGAGGAAAACAAGAAAAATCTCAACTGACAAACTGCTAGCTGTTTTAGACATTTGGATGAATTTTATTTTAATGGAAATCCAAAGAAGGAAAATAATATTGAACGCTGAAGAGGTAGGATTGCTGATAAGGTAAATGATTTTAAGCAGTTAAAAAAAAATATAATATGCTGTTACTTAAAAAATGATGGTCAGAATGATCGATATGTTGTACATGTATGTACATTGAAATTTGTGAATATATATTCTTTTGTGACATGATGTAATTTTCAGAAACAATTTCACATGTTGACCCCTCCCCCTTCCACAATTAATCAAAATGTCAACCATTCCGGCATAAATTAGGTATCAACCACTCTTGCATAAATAAGGTATTAACCATTCTGGCATAAATGAGGTATCAACCATTTTGGCATAAATGAGGTATCAACCATTCCGGCATAAATGAGGTATCAACCATTCCGGCATAAATGAGGTATCAACCACTCTTGCATAGATAAGGTATCAACCATTCTGGCATAAATGTGGTATCAACCATTCTGGCATAAATGTGGTATCAACCATTCTGGCATAAATGAGGTATCAACCATTCTGGCATAAATGAGGTGTCAACCATTCTGGCATAAATGTGGTATCAACCATTCCGGCATAAATGTATTTTGGATTATCAATAACTGACGAAATTATCAATCATTACACAGAATTATCAACCACTTCATTACAAATAATTACCATAATTTTGATGAGGAACCCTTGGTATAAACAGAGGTGGGAAAATCAGATAGATTTGACCTAGTACTTACGACCCATAACAAAAACACTGTTAGGGAACCCTGGTACAATGACTGATGAACTCAGGTAGATTTTACCTACCTACTACCTTTATCAAAAACTCTTGTAAGGAACCCTGGTAAAATGACTGGGGAAGTCAGGCAGATTTTACCTACTTACCACCCTTAACTAAAACACTGGTAGGGAACCCTGGTACAATGACAAGGGAACTCAAGTAGATTTTACCTTCTTACTACCCATAACAAAAACACTGGGAGGGAACCCTCAATGACTGGAGAACACAGGTAGATTTTGCCCAGTTACCACCCTTAACAAAAACACTGGTAGAGAACCCTGGGATGTGTTCAATTATGCATGTTCAGGGAGCCTCGGACTGGAGTGGCTGATGTTACTTGGCAGCCTAGGGTTGCGTGAAATCGAATGCATTTCATTGCATTAGGTGTAGTCCTGGGAACCCATGATTTAATCCATGAGTCATGATAAATACATTGGTCCATCTTTACAAAATATTTGAAAGTGAAAAATGATTTCTTCACTAAATATGGAAAGAAATCCTCAAAAATCGGTATAATTCTTACGGAATTGACAAAAGTAACCAATCACATGTTGTCACCATCTGATAGGTCAGGTCAGGTCAGGTCAGGTCAGGTCAATCCCCAGGTGACTTGGAGCACCCCGAGTGTGACATCATGTAGTAATCGAATGCAACTTGGTTGACTTTAGGTGCCTTGAGGCTCCCAGGGTTGCATAATCGAATGCACCCCCAGTAAAATGACTGGGGTACATTTTACCTTCTTACCATCTTAAACAAAACACTGGTAGGGAACCCTGGTGAAATGACTGGGGAACTCAGGTTCAGGTAGATTTTACCTGCTTATACCTCCCTTGACAAAAACACTGACAGTCTATGTATAATAAGGTTGAAGACTAGTTGTATTAAGTTTTTATAATTTATAAAAATATTAATATATTGAAGCCTGTTGAATTGCTATCATTAATAATTACTAAATCCTATAATTATGTTAATAGTTATCACCGAGGGCGTTTTGCAGTATATCTGGTAATTAAATATAAAAAATAACTGGAACAGCTGATGACTTTCACTTCTAAGCAAGGAAGCTATTGATTCTAGTTAAAAGAATGAAACAATAAACAATAAATTTAAAAAGGTATGTGTACACATTAAATTACACAAGATAGAGTACGCTGAGAATTTAGAAGTGAGTGGGGAAAAATGTACGGCTAAGAAAAGGAAATGCGGCATGTATGAAATTTAACAATTAATGTGTAAAATGCACTCAGGATGAACTGATGGATAAGAATATGTTATGACATGAAAAAAAAAGAAGAGAAAATTCAGATTTGAAATGCATCATAGGACAAGATTATTCTCCACATTTAGATCTTGTTGTATGTGAAAATTCTGTAGCTTTGTTTTTGGTTTCTCTGTTTATCAGTAAATGTACCTGCAAAAATTATAAGATCCAAGCATTGCTGAATGACAAGGCAGCTTTGGACTGACCTTTGCTATTTTCTTTGAAATTCTAAGATAACCATCTACATGTACATTGTTACAAGTTAAGTTCATTGAACTTCAGTGAGTGATAGGTAAAAATGACCTTGATCCCTGACCTTTTATTTGATAATATCTGCAAAGGACAAGGACTGAATGTGTCTTTGATATTTTCAGTGTTATGTGTGTACACTGAATTTGCCAAGTTGATGCAAAAGTCCCACAAGTGTGCAAGAAATAATGACAGAATTCAGTATTCACATTTCAGCATAGTCAACAGTCCAAAAAATGACTTTCTTTCTTAGCAAATAGCACAGTTGTACCTAGCTGCAATAATTGTAGCGTTTGCTGTGATTTTGAGGGTTTTATCGCAGCAAAATCACAGCAAACACTACAATTATTGCAGCTCAGTTGTACCATGACACACTGGTTATTTTAGTTACACACAAGAGCTTATTGAATATATTGCAAAAATCAGTGTCACTGCCATTTGCATTTGTGAAAAGTGTAACCATAATTATATTTGAAGTGTGAGCATATTGCATGGCAGTATGTTACCACACTTTTATAGGAAATGAAGGCAGAAGAACAGCAATTCCTAACCAGCATCCTACAACTTCCATAATCATAAAGAGTTTTGACGTATGACAAGTCATTTCAGGTTGATGGATTGGCACTTGAAGTGTTTCCTGTTCATGGCAGTAGTGTAATAAGCTGCATACGAGTTCATTATATCTGCAATTTGTAATCTTTCATCTCGGAATGACACAGTTGTCATGACAACTGATTATACTGATTAATAACATTAATCCAGAAATTAATCTAGAAAATTCCTCATAGGGACCTCATAATGTACATATCAAAGTGCCTGTCCCCTTCAAAAATATTTTATTTCCCCAGAAAGAAATTATCTTTGAATTTCTGATTTTGTGATATTTGCAGATATAATGAACTGAGGATAGATTTTATCAAAGGTGTATTGCTTGTTTAGAGTATTCTGAGAATCTATGAAAAAACCTGGAATTTAATTTGATTATGATCTACATGTTTTTGAAAGCTGTGTAAGATATGCCATGGATTGTAGATAGGGAACGAGGAATGCTGTTTTAATTAAATCTTGCTGTCAGTAGGTCTATTTTGAGAAATGTCATCATATTATAGTACAGTATCAAACAGTACATGTAATGTAGTTAAGAGATGGTTTGCAGGAAGTCGTTTGCCTCCCAAAGTACAGGTGCTAGGAAGTACATCAAACAATGTTGATATATCAACTCTGTGATAGAGTTATTGAGACAGTTACATCGTTTCCATGGTACACTATCTTGTCCAGCTAGCATGAATGCGTTAGGGAAAAAGTTTAACTTTCCAGGAAATATGACTGACATTATGACAGTTGCATTGTTTCCTCCATGTTACACCATCCTGTTCAGCACATATTAGGACTGGGGTGATGGCAAAACATTTTAATTTCCAGGAACTGTGACTGTTGTTTTGGCAGTTGCACTATATTCTCTGTGTTACACCATCCTCTTCAGCACACAATCGGGCTGGGGTGAGGGAAAAACATTTGAATTTCCAGGAACTGTGACTGTTGTTTTGGCAGTTGCACAGTATTCTCTGTGTTACACCATCCTCTTCAGCACACAATCGGGCTGGGGTGAGGAAAAAACATTTGAATTTCTAGGAAATGTAACTGTTGTTTTGACAGTTGCATTGTTTCCTCCATGTTACACCATCCTGTTCAGCACACACTGGGAATGAAATGCAGAAAACATTTGAATTTCTTGGAAATATGTCATTTTTTGACAATTGCATTTATTTCTTCCATGTTACACCATCCTGTTCAGCAATGACTGAAATGAAGTGAGGAAAACATTTGAATTTTTAAGAAATATTACTATTTTAGTATTTATTTAACATTTGCACTGTTTTCTCCATGCCACACTATCTTGTTTAGTACACATCAGGAATGGCATATTTGAATTCCCTGTAAATAGAAATGTTATTGGGCCTACAAAAATTACTTGGTTCTGGTTTACTGACCCCACCTAGTTTAGGAACAAAACTTAGTCAGTGAGTGCAAAACTCTTATTGTCAACGTATACACAGTACATAGTGAGAATTCTCTGTACTATATATAAAAAGTATTGGTTTCCTGTGAATTGTTGAATGTACTAGTATATAGTTATCACAATTAGCAGCAACATAACTGATAAGAGTTTGAATAAAAGGACAAGTCCAAGTCTGGTTAAAACTTCTGCTTTATTTGAATCCAAGACATTTCAACCGTCTTTTTAAAGGGCTGAAGTACAGAAAGTATGAAGCAAAGAATAAGAATACAGAAAATGAACAAAATGTTCAAATGAATCCAATAAACCTGTGTAAAAATATGTAAAAATAAAAAGAGGAAAGAACAAAAACAAACTGTTTAAAAGATATCAATTCAATTATGTATATTTTGTGTAATTAGCAAGTTTTATTCCAAGGTAGTAGTTGGTGTGTACTTCATAATTTGAAATATACATAGATATATAAAGACTGGTCAACCAACCTCAAAGCTGACATGGAGTTTCTACGGTGCTTCAAAAGAACTCTGACTTCCTGTACTCAGTGCTACTTTGATGGGTGCAAGTTCAAAATTCAGGGGCAAAATTGATGTGTTGGTTTAAATATACCTTGGTTATTTACTGTTCCAAAGTAAGTATATTGTAATGTCATACTTTGGTTGCTTATTCATAAACGAAATGTTATGCAAAGTGCTTGTCTGGGACCCACTCTTCATTTCCAGGTACTGTAGTTTGCTGTCATGTTACTTGTGCCCAGAGGACTGCATGATTTCCGGGCAAGTAATAATATGCAGACATCACTTAGTCAGAGTACGTTTGTCCTCAACTCTCCTTCTAAATTACATTTTAATTAACTCTTATTACCGAAATTCAGGGCAGACTGAACTCATTACAGCTTAGGAATGATAATTAAGTATATTCAGAGTAAGACTACATTGTTTTTACAATGAATAATTGATACTTTAAAAATACAGTGTCTGGTAAGAGACTGTGGTAAGAGACAGTAACACACCAACAGGTTGACGTACATGTAGAAGAATGAAATACATAGAGAGTGAAATTATGAAAATTTATTACTCAGAAGATTGGATCTACTATTTGAATAATTTGACTCAGTCTAGAAGTGTATTTTCAGACCCTGGTAAAACGGTGGTCCCTACAGGTTGCAATGCAGAAGACAAAGCAAACCTTGAATGACACCCACCACCACTATAAATATTACATTTGCAGAACTGATGGCCTGACAAGACAAATTGATCTCCCAAGAGGAGACAGGTGTAAGAAATAAGACTAAATGATGTCATACTGTTATAGATTTATGATATAGTTTGAAGTTTATTTGATTCGTGCCTGGTTTTAGACAGATGAGGCCATTGTGTTCTGCTCCCTAGTGTACTGTAATTTGTAAGTGTAAACCACTATTAAACTGTATTCCCATTCAAAGTGGGGACTACCCTTTTCTAGTTTGATGTTTGCCTGCACATTTCTTGTGCAAAATACATTTTTGTGTTGTAATACACTTTTGATGAGATTATAGTATATTTATTGTGGAGCAATTGCTTTATTTTACCTTTGCCTTTTGAGTTGTTTTCACCAATATTTTGTTTGTGTGAGTGTTTGTCAGCCTGATATCTCAAAAAAAATATGGATGGATCGACAGTAAAGTAGATTGGTGGCAAGATTGTCTGTGCGACAAAGACCGATTTATAAGATTTTGGTGATGATCAGATATGGTAGATCTAGATCTAGATCTAGATTGTAAGGAAGAGTTTAGTGTAGCCGTGGCATTATGAATGTCAGCCAATGAGCTCCAACCCTTGAGGGTGCCCTTCTTGGTTATTGTTCAGCATTGGTGGAGGTATGTGCTCTGTCAAGTGCTTTCTACTCTTTAATTTTAAAACCTGATTTGAACTTCTATTTCAATGTGGCAGTAAATGTGAAACATGTTTGTTTATAGATTATTTTTGGTAGCTAATCCACAATGTCACTTGTTCTTGCTAAGCAGTTATAATAAGGCAAAAAAGAGAGAGAATTGTTTCTGGTCAGCGCACGCATCACTTAAATACCCTCGCGTTGGTCTTTTTTTGTGTGTGTTAAATTTGTTCAGCCCATGCAGCCTGCAGATCCATGGGGAAACACAAAATAACCCTCCCTACTTCAGTGAAGACAACTGCAGAGCCCATCATGAACAAGCAAATGACATCTGCCCCACATACACACTTGCTCTAAAGTACTAAATAAAACGAACAGTAACTGCCATAAATAGTAGATTGAGTGTGACAGGCCATCACACCATTTTAGACAAACTGTCCTGACCAGAAACAATTCTTTTTTTTGTTGGTCTAACAGGTGTATGTGAAATCTCAAACCAATACAATGTACTTTTTAAATATTAAGAGAAATGAAGATCGGCGAAGTACAAATTTGTTAGATAGCAGACTAGCTAAACTTGCTATGTCAAAGTAAGAATAATATACAAAATGGCTGCTAATGTATGTATTTAGTCTTTGGCAAAATAAATCAGATATTATCTACCTGTAGATGGTAAATGCTGTTTGTTCTTTTATTAGCCCCGATGGCCTTGAAGGGCTGTACTCAGGGTAAGAGCTCCATCTGTGTGCCTGTCACTCCCAAATCATTTGTCATTCTGCATGTGAGAACTGAATTTGTTGAAATCAGTCGTGCAAAGGCGAGATGTTTTGCCGAGTAAGTGTAACATATGTCATGCAAAACTTGTTGTTATTCATATGTTTTAAAGCAGTCAGTGAATCTTTCCATGTTCAAGATACAATTAAGATAAAAGTCATGACATTCTGCATAAAGAGGATGCTATCAGGTTAGTTGGAGTGAACTTTCTGACAGTCGAAGTAAATTTAGCTCTGTCAGAACATAATTTGAAGATAATAAAAGTTTATATATCTTGCAATGAATTGTGACAGAGTTGTCTCTCTGTTAAAATATACAATATTTGCATTGAGAAAAATGTGTACTAAGTAATTGTTAATATATATATAATTATATTTTTTTAACATACGTAATCAATCAATCCTTTTATATTCAGTACTATGACCACTGACCTTATAAACGTTTGCAATTGTCATATTAGACACTAGAAAGCTAAAGTCATACAAAATGACTAGATATCTAAATAAACAAGTACATGATAAATAAGATAATGAAGTGAAAATAATTATAAATAAATTAATACGTTATCTTTCACTCAGTGTTAAACATAAAGTTCTTTGGACAGACATATCTTGTGTATTTATTGTGTGACAAAAGAGGGACATATTTAGAAGCAGTCACATGGAATAACATAAGATGAAATCGAGATGATATTTGACTGAAATTGATGATAGGTGGGGGCTACATAAACAGCTGTCCATACTTAGGAGGACATGATATGCCAGTAGTAACTCTTGGACCTTGTCAGACTAAACATGTCCGTTAACAGTTTTACTTCTGACAGCTCTACTGTATTGACATGGCATTTAGACACAAACATAATAGCATAGCCTCATGATTATCTGATTATTATTTCAAAACCACAAAGTTCTTTTTTTTCCATAAAGAAATACCAACTTAAATATCTAACAGACAAGGCAATAATTAAAAATTCCTCCATTCGATCAAGTGAAAGCCATTGTATCGAGAGACTTTAATTTCATTTTCACTGAGCAATTTCTAGTAATTTATCACCTAATTTAATTGTGAACGTTTTATTTTCCTGATCAGAACAACTGACTGATATGTGTTATGATATTGTGACAGAAAAACACAGTGTGTGTGTGTGTGTGTGTGTGTGTGTGTGTGTGTGTGTTCCAATATGACTATGGTATAGAGGTAAACACTGGTTCTTATCATATTATTATATAGCATTTTAGAGAAGCCATATAATACTTGAATGCCATGTGTGTGATAAGTTACCAGCATGTGTAATAATTGAATGCCATGTGTATGATACGTTACCAGCATGTGTAATAATTGAATGCCATGTGTATGATACGTTACCAGCATGTGTAATAATTGAATGCCATGTGATAATCAAGCACCATGTGTAAATCATGCTGTGTGTAATAATTGCATGACATGTATGATAAGTAAATGCCATGTGTGTGATAAGCAAACACATGTGTAATATGTTATAGGTAGACTCCATGTGTGGGGACTACTTGTAATGACACTAATAGGTAAAATGTATTAAATGGGTTGTAGGTGAATACCAATGGGTTGTAGGTGAATACCAATGGGTTGTAGGTGAATGCCAATGGGTGTAGGTGAATACCAATGGGTGTAGGTGAATATTAATGGGTTGTAGGTGATTGCCAATGGGTTGTAGGTGAATGCCAATGGGTTGTAGGTGATTGCCAATGGGTTGTAGGTGAAGACCAATGGGTTGTAGGTGAATGCCAATGGGTGTAGGTGAATATTAATGGGTTGTAGATGAATACCAATGGGTTGTAGGTGAATGCCAATGGGTTATAGGTGAATATTAATGGGTGTAGGTGAATACCAATGGGTTGTAGGTGAATGCCAATGGGTTATAGGTGAATATTAATGGGTTGTAGGTGAATATTAATGGGTTGTAGGTGAATGCCAATGGGTTGTAGGTGAATATTAATGGGTTATAGGTGAATGCCAATGGGTTGTAGGTGAATATTAATGGGTTATAGGTGAATATTAATGGGTTGTAGGTGAATGCCAATGGGTTGTAGGTGAATGCCAATGGGTTATAGGTGAATATTAATGGGTGTAGGTGAATGCCAATGGGTTGTAGGTGAATATTAATGGGTTGTAGGTGAATACCAATGGGTTATAGGTAAATATTAATGGGTTGTAGGTGAATGCCAATGGGTTGTAGGTGAATATTAATGGGTTGTAGGTGAATGCCAATGGGTTATAGGTGAATATTAATGGGTTGTAGGTGAATGCCAATGGGTTGTAGGTGAATATTAATGGGTTGTAGGTGAATATTAATGGGTTGTAGGTGAATGCCAATGGGTTGTAGGTGAATGCCAATGGGTTGTAGGTGAATATTAATGGGTGTAGGTGAATGCCAATGGGTTATAGGTGAATGCCAATGGGTTATAGGTGAATATTAATGGGTGTAGGTGAATGCCAATGGGTTGTAGGTGAATGCCAATGGGTTATAGGTGAATATTAATGGGTGTAGGTGAATGCCAATGGGTTATAGGTGAATATTAATGGGTTGTAGGTGAATACCAATGGGTTATAGGTAAATATTAATGGGTTGTAGGTGAATGCCAATGGGTTGTAGGTGAATATTAATGGGTTGTAGGTGAATGCCAATGGGTTATAGGTGAATATTAATGGGTTGTAGGTGAATGCCAATGGGTTGTAGGTGAATATTAATGGGTTGTAGGTGAATGCCAATGGGTTGTAGGTGAATGCCAATGGGTTGTAGGTGAATATTAATGGGTTGTAGGTGAATACCAATGGGTTGTAGGTGAATATTAATGGGTTGTAGGTGAATGCCAATGGGTTGTAGGTGAATGCCAATGGGTTGTAGGTGAATATTAATGGGTGTAGGTGAATGCCAATGGGTTATAGGTGAATGCCAATGGGTTGTAGGTGAATATTAATGGTTTGGAGGTGAATGCCAAGTGTGATAGCACAAGAAGCCATTTGTTGTAGTTGTAAACAGAATTTTGTAAGATCAAAAATCCGATAATGTGTTACAAAATGCAGTTAATGTTCTACTGCAATACATGGCTGTATCTATGGCATTTATACCTTTTTCCCCTTGAAATCAGTCCACACACTATTCCAGCATTGATTTGCCGTTAACATGCATGTACATGTAATCATATACTGTACAGCTTACTTGGATGTATTCACAATAGAGTTATATCTGGCTGGTTTCATTGCTAAAGAATGAATGACATTGCAATATGTTCATATATCCCTTCATGTGGAAGGCAATTTACTCTGTGTTATTCTGAAGCTTTTACTCCAGTATGATCTCCAGCCTTGTCATTTGGATTTCACTGCAATTCAATTTTCATGCAGGAAAGGGTCATTATAAAGTAAGAATTTCATCTCTATATTCCTACATTTTCCATGCAACAGGAATTTTTATCTGGATTATTAAAGGTGTTAATCTTAAGCAGCACAGTTGGTAACTAAGGCCCTATTTTTGGTTATTGTAGACCAGTGTACATAATATAAAATATGCATAATTCAGTCTTACTTATTTTGGAGTTTCATGTGATATAACAGTTGTTAAAGTATACACAAAATCACTAGGTACCCCTGGCTGTGACATTTTTCAAATTTTATGGTAGCCAAATAATGTCATTTTTATATCATTATGTTCAAACACCTGGTGAGATTTCTACCATTACAAGATATGGAGAAACATGTCCAAGTACAAAAATGGATTATGACATCATACAGTCATGTAATAACATTGATTATGACATCATACATGTAATAACATTAATTATGACATCATACACGTAATAACATTAATTATGACATCATACACGTAATAACATTGATTATGATATTATACATGTACTAACATTGATTATGACATCATACATATAATAAAGATGATTATGACATAAGTGTAATAACATTGATTATGACATACATGTAATAACATTGATTATGACATCATACATGTAATAACGTTGATTATTACATCATACATATAATAACATTGATTATGACATACATATAATAACATTGATTATGACATTATACATGTAATAACGTTGATTATGACATCATACATGTAATAACATTGATTATGACATCATACATGTAATAACAATATATACATTACATAATTTTATCTCTACATGTACACTGTAACAGTATGACGTCAAACAGAAACAAGTTAAACTACAATTAATATATTATTTATATTTAAATAGAAGTAATTATGATGAATGGAATGTTCGACTCATGAATCTAGATGTGTATCTACTGTAGTAGTATATTGATTGCTTATTTCCATAGTTTTTCAACTGATGACTAATTTCTTTTTTGTGTGTGTATTAAAATAAGATTGATGTACTGAAATCGGTCACATTCCTGTTGGTGCTTGCTGAGAACAATACAGATAAAATGTATCTTTGATCTTGTAAAACAATACACTTTTTTATGATTCCATCTGAGACACACCACAAGAAAGATGGTGGATTTGTTGTTGTGTTAGTTAAAAATATGTTCTGGCTTACGATGGATAAAATGCATCTCATCATTTCCTAGCATAACCACAAAACTTTATGTCCACAGGAGTGGGAGTTTCCAAATTTGTGATTGCTAAATTTCTATATAGTGAAACATTTATGTTTCATTGTCTCAGCTCCCCCACTCCTCTGTCACACAAATGTTACTTCGCGAAATATGCATTTAGTAACCACCTTGATGAAATAATGTTACAGTAATAATTTGGCAAATCCAACCATACTGTTTCTTGTTATTTTGTAAAATGTACGTCATTCATTTAACAACTTGATGAAATAAACATGCAATAATTTGTAATCCAGAGTACTGTACTGTTTTTCCTGGCGTACACAATTTTTTTTGGTAAAATGTGCGTCATTCTTTTATCAACTTGATGAAATAAACATGTAATAATTTGTAATCAATAGTACTCTACTGTTTTGCCTGGGGTACACAATTGTTATTTGTAAAATTTACATAATTTGTTTATCACCTTGATGAAATAAACATGAAATGGTACGACTAATTCAACTGGGAGCACTATGTAGTTGTTTCATTGACGTTCTATGTACGTGTATATGGTTTAGATTCTTAGTAGTAGGCATTGCAGATTCTGATTTGAATTCAGTATGAATAAAACCATGTCAATGCCTACATAGGCGAACAGAGCACATAAATGGAGAATACAGAACAAATCAAGTGAACTATAGTAATGTTAAAATGGCAGCGTCATGTCGTACATGTAAATGGTCTCTTCACTTTCCTTCTGGATATAGCTAAAAGAAAATAATACACACAAATCAGTTGTTTTAAACTTTCTGCTTCGAAAGTTTTAACAATTAAATTGACATAAATTACATTTGAATTGAAATAAATTGTGTTATATTGTATTATATTGAATTAATGATAAAATAAAAGACAAGTACTTGTTGCTAAACATATTGTTAGAAGATATATCCCAGTATTAAACAATAACGTTTTTATAACACTATTAAAATCATAAAAAAGGAGAAATCCACTCAAACTTAAAGGGATAGAATTGCTGATTCATACCTATTGAACTTGTATTTCATGTCTAATATCTTGAAATAGTGGCAGAAATATAAGAAATTGGTTTTAAAAATGCTTTCTGCCTCAATGTATTTGGATAGTAAAAACACTTGCGTGACTCAATCCACGACCCTCATGTGCATGATAGTGTACACACTAGCTTTAGGGTTAAAGTTCATTTCATTAGGCTGAAGTATACAAGCCATAAGATGTTTTGTATGTACAGGATAGTTTTGAACTTAATGAAGACGACTGACACTGGGGAGTCAGCGATGCCATAAGAGTGCAAGGTCAAGTAGATTTTACAAGGTACAATTCATGTTGAACTATTTCTGGATTTAAGTTCTCGTTTCATTTGAATTGGGACAGTTTCTGATGTTCTAGTCAATACATTGTTATAAAAATATTACCAGCATCCATATTATCATTTGAGTGTAATAAATAGAATAAAATCAAGTATAGTTTTTTATAGAATGTGTAGGATATTTGAGTTTAAAATATACATTTTAATAAAAGAACCTGAGTGAGAGTAGAAATGATAAATACATATTTTACATAGCACTTTCTCACTATTGAATTATATCAGTTGATATTGCAGTATATAATATGATAAAAAAAGAGACTGCAGAAATAATCATACTTTGTCAAGTATATTTGATTATCATGAAAATAAATATTTTTCATAGAACATTCTCACAATTATATATATAGAATTTTGCAATATAAAATTAAACAATTATATAAGTTAATACAAAAAGAGACTGCAGAAGTACTCTACACATATTTTATAATTACAAGAATACATATTTTACATAGCACGTTCTCACAATTTAATGTGTAAAATATTGCGGTATTAAATATGATATATGATGATACAAGGAAAAGACAGCAGAAATAGTAATCATACATACTCAAGTTTATTTGATAATTATAATGATACATATTTTAGATGGCACTTTCTCTCAATTGAATGTATAAAATATTGCAGTATAAAATTTATATTTTGATTCAAGAAGACAGGAAAATTAATGATCATACAGATAGTCAAGTATATTTGCTAATTGTAATAGTAATACATATTACATAGCACTTTTTTATACTGGAATAGCACTCAGATCTCTGCAGTGTGCTTGACTCATCTATTAAGCAGTGAGACTTGGAAAAATGAAAGATAAACAATGTAGGTCTGAGATTTATATTTATTTTCAAAATATGAGATGTTTTATACTGGGAATTTAATTAATAAACCCCTTCAAAGGACAAAGTGTCATCAAGATCATGAAAAAACCCCTGAATAGTATAAATAAACATACCCTATGACTACTAAACCTCAATATATCTCTGTATATTTATTTATGATGTATTATGCATTGAATGAGCAAACAGGTACTTAGTAAACAGTTGACTAAAAGAAGTCAGACGAACTGACTATTGTCAGATTAAAAGTCTAAAAACCTATTTTATCATCATAACTCATGCCATTTATTGCAGTGATTCAGTATGTCTTCGTCTTTATTTTATTGAGGACTTATTTCCTTTTTCTACAGAATTTATACTTCGTTGATGTTTCATGTTTATGTCCATCATCCTGTGATCAGATACAATGTGTGACAGAAAAGTAAATAGCCCAGAAAGAATAATTTGCACAAGGCTCACAAGTTAAACAGTTTTGGTTTTCAAAATGTAACCTTGACATGAGAAGACAGTCAAAAAACCACCATCTTGCATCTCATCAAATGCACATCCCCAAGGGCATTTCATATTTATTTATGTTAAGTATATGTTGCTGTATGCAAATTTAATGCTAATAGTTTCAGTGGAGAATATTCATTATCTAGGTTATGCACTGTACAATATAAAAACATCTCATTTTTACCTGTTAATATAATTTTTGTTGATATTTTAAGTAAATTGTTTTATAGGGTCCGGAAAAAAGGGTTATACATTGATTGTGACAGGAAATATTAGAAGAGAAACCAAGTATAAGTAGCTAATGCGCCATATTAATATGTTTCACCTAATACTTGTTGATGTTTGTAAGTTATACTTGTATAATTTTAAAGAGTGTCAGTATAATATGTTTGTACAGCCATTTCAAATACAACAAGGTAGTTAAATATTTTGTTACCACATGTATGCATTTATTCACAGTCCTTGTAGTACCCTGCCATGTTATCAAGCACAGAGTGACGCCATCAGCATGTCATGCACTATACATTTTTTATGGTGCTTGTAGGCTTTAAGCGTGAACTAAACCACACAGAGGTGAAACCTAGCCAATTATTTGGTATATTTCCTTGAAGACAACTTTTTCTAACAGTTTGGACAGGATGATTTTGTTACATTTCAGTGGCAATGTGAGAGATGCTTTAAGACGATTTATCCACAAATCATGTTTTATTAAAAACTGAGTGACCTACTGTCTTAAATTTAGAGGTTTACCTCAAGGGAAAAAACAATTTTCACGAACAAAATGATTCACAGGCATCCCATTAGCTCTGTTGTTTTCTTGTAGCTTGAAGCGTCTCTCTTTTGGAACCATGATCTTGTATTTCAATAATTTATGTCACAGCTTTCGACACTTTATGTAAATCAATTTACTATCTACTTAGTATTCATAAGTTTATTTTGAATTTCAAAGGTAAAAGGAAAGTTGATTGTCTTGAAATTTGTTTGTAGACTTTGGTCATGTTTACTTAAAGTGTGTGAGGAACATTGAATAGATTGCTAATACAACAGGAAATCAAAGATCACAAGTATGTATGTGGAATGGTTACGGAATGACACTATGTAGGCGTTGCTGTAAAAGTCAATGAATGGAATCTCAGATTAATGTGCAAAAAAACAAGCTAGCTGCATACGATACATTATTAAGTACTTGTAGGTATATACAAATGCCTTACTTTACCAGATTTGAGACAAAACGGTATAACAAATTGAAATGTTACAATTGTCAAAAATCAGAAGATTTTGCTAGAAGACAATGTAGATATTTTTAATATGTGAAGATATTTCTAATAAGTATTTGTGTATATTATATACATGTAGTTGCTTTGCTTCAATATATTTTGAGAGACAAAGAATAAATCATTTTTACATGAAATAAAGTAATGGCATACAGGTTATATCCCCAAACTAGAGTCACATTGGAAATCATAATAATCTGTAAATTTACCAGGTGCCAGTAACAGTGACACTCACTAAGTAATGAATGAGGTCTACTTGGGCTTACTGTGCTACAGGTACCCATTGGCCATATTCCTGAGATTAAATAGACCAAAATTGATCCTCAGTATTAAAGAAAAAATTGAATGTACTAGATTTTGCATGAATTCACTTAATGTGATATTAATCCATCAAGCTCACCAAGTGAATGTACACTCTGACTTACTGAAATACACTGAAGCAATTCTATTGAAATCAATTTGATTTTGTACCACTTTTCTGTAATAAGAGGATTGAAATAAGAACTTCATTTTTCTGGAGAATAGCTACAGATTTCCTTTTTAATTTATGTTAGCAGAATCAGAAGTAATATTATTGTAAGTGAAAATGGCTCGATCATTATGTGTTTTATTTTGTGGTAAATAGGTACGTTATATGTACTGACTGTTGATGATTTGGAGTATACTTTGACAAAATAAATTGTTCTTCTTGTACTAGATAATGTCATAGTCTTTGTATATAAAATGAATGATTTATAAAGTAAGCAGCCAGCCATGAGAAATGGATTGTTGCATGAAACCTGTGTAGCAGTTTGAAATGAATATTTGCATATTAAATTGCAAATTTGCATAATATAACATTATGACATGAGAAGTGGTTATTTTTGACGTGTAAATAACAATAATTTACATACAAATGAGGTGAATTGAAATTAAGTATGACAATCCTAAAGGTTATATGAATTGTGGTTCATTTTCTGAACTTGAACTGAAAAGGTCAACTCATCATTTAATTTTGTCAAAATGAAATGAGATCATGTCATAATTTCTATAATTTATCATCATGCGTGCTTGAATTAATCACTGCAGTCACTCAAATTTACTTCAAATTACCATCAATTAATCAATCAAAAAGTCATTCATCAGTTCTGCTTTGATAAAACCATAATCTGATCTAGCTGCTAGAACCTGTTTACTGCTATGCAACATGAATAAAATAACTGCAAAATTATATCTATGGAATTTGTAAGGCATCATTAGCTATGCCATTAGTATTACACAATGGCACTTGATATTGGGTATTACCTGGGACAATGACTTGTAATGGAATGACTTGCTAATTGGAAAAATAACTAAGTCAGAAAATCAAACAACAAAAGGTGGCAAATGTGAATGTATGCAGTTTGTTGCTGATGTTGAGGATGATGACAGAACGGACTAAGATTAAGATTTTCACAGATTTTCAGATTTTCTACAATACAGATTTGGGTAAATATTGTTACTTTATCACTTCCTAGATAGATGTACAATGTAACATTTTTGGTTTCAATGTATTAACAATTTAGTTTTAGGAATCACTAATCAGTGCAGGTCATCAACTGACTGTCAACTTCCAAGGAATTTACCAGGTGTGAATAATGGTTAACACATATATTATGTAGGTAATCGTCAGTCAAAATAATGACAATTTTGCTGGACAGGGTTCATTACACTTTGAAAAAATTGCATCATTTGATCATGAGAGGTACTGTAATTGTGACATTGAAGACACAAGCCGTGTGTGGTATTACGGCAAGTTAGATAATGCCTAGATCATTAACAGCATGGAAGATATGTGGGAAGCCTGTCAACTTGGTATTGCTGTTCTTGTCATCTCCTCTAATTAACAGCTTTCCCAGTGATTTAATTCAAATCAGATCCATGGTGAGAATTTCCGGACTGTTGTAAATAGGTGTCATAACTAACCCATCATTTGACAACTCAAACCAATGGCTGATGTCTTATTCTGCTTCATTGAATACATATTGTACACCGGAGGTAGAATTTTAAGACGTCTTGCTGTGTAGATGGTCTCTCAGTGGCTGACATAGCAACAGATAGGTGACTTAAACAGATAGAAAGCAGTACAATGCAACCAAGATGAAATCATGCTAATAATAATTAGAGATGTTATTCCCCAATATTTTTCTTCGTTCAGCCAAGGAAAATACTCATGACCTAAGGGTTGTCACTATGAGTCGCTAGTATTTTTTGACTGAATATGTGACGTAGCATTGCCATATGTGATGTGGTATTGCCGCATGTGATGTAGCATTGCTGTATATGACATAGCGTTGCTGTATATGCTGTGTATGATGTAGCATTACTGTATATGACGCAGTGTCGCTGTATATGACATAGCACTGTTGTATGTGATGTAGCATTGCCATATGTGATGTAGCATTGCCATATGTGATGTAGCATTGCCATATGTGATGTAGCATTGCATTATGTGATGTGGTATTGTTGTATGTGATGTAGCATTGCCATATGTGATGTAGCATTGCCATATGTGATGTAGCATTGCCATATGTGATGTAGCATTGCATTATGTGATGTGGTATTGTTGTATGTGATGTAGCATTGCCATATGTGATGTAGCATTGCCATATGTGATGCATGACATGGTGTTGCTGTCTAACACGTGTTTACTGCATGACATATTAGCATTGCTGCATAACATGGTATTACTGCATGACATAGCATTGCTGTATGACATAGTGTTGCTGTATGACATAGCATTGCTGCAGGACATGGTGTTACTGCATGACATGGCGTCTTGTATGTGATGTAGCATTGCCATACATATAGAGGACAGTGGTTAATGACGATGTGAAAACCCAGTAATAGCAGGATACTTGCAATGTTATATTGTAATTTGTTTGTAACCAAATAACCATTAGTCAAGCGATTGATTAATTGATAGAATATCAGTGTATCAGTTTAGTGTACTCTTTCATATTAAATGTTGTGTTCATCTTTGTCTGTTTTTCTCTGTTTTATTTCAAATGTTCTTTGAATGAAAGTTGATATTCACAAATGTAGCTAACCTAAAACCTTTGTGTATCTGATTTAAAATACAGAATACTTGAAAAGATTCCACAAATTGATCTCACCTGGTGGCTGTGGTGGCATCTGAGTTTCAGTGAAGTGAAAGCCAGTTGATTTGATTTACTTTACTAGGAAGTAATGCCCTAATCACACTGAAACATATTCTGTTATTTGTCTAGAGTGTTTGTTATCCAGTGCTGTAGTTTTATATTGCCAATTACGCACCTTTTATGGATGGTGGTTATGTACAGGCACTGTGTTAGGTTACTAGTATACTAGGCATAAGATTAATCTCTGAGATAAAAGTTTTCATTGTCAAAAAACTGTTACCATCTCCCCTCATTAGTGTTAATAACGTAGTCTGAAGTAAAATATTTAACTGCTACAGTTAAGTTCCAAGATTCGCAGACACAGAGGTGCATCATCAGTCCCTATAGACTCAAATTTGAGACTGCATTAGATGTGAACAGCTTACATTGTATCGACAGTGCATCAAAAATCAATATTAACACCCCATTAAAATATAATTGAAACAACCTCAAAGCTGAACAACCGGAGGAGATATTAGGTCTAATTTGAAGGTCGTACTAAATTTAGCAACCCAAAGTTCATATCAGGGTCATCTGATGACGTCCTAGAAGATAGCATCAAGCAATAATTGATGTGAAACTTTCACCAATACTATTGATGAAGCATATCACCACCAGCTGTTTGACTGTCTCCCCATGTAATCAAACAGACGTCCTTGATAAACATTTCAAGATAAAAACTAAGGTACAAAGCAGCAGTGGTCAACTCTTATTGTAACTGATGCAGAATATATCAAATGAAGTAAATTTGATGGATTTATAAGTCGTATCAAGAATCCATACTTCAAATTAAGGAACCTATGAATGAGATATTGTCTTTATCTTATCTTGCTTTCATCACATCCATAATTTTGAGGTTGTCAGATTTTTGAAAAAAACGTTGCTTTTAAAACTCTCAGCATAAAAGTGGGGAAATCTAGTAAAATGTGCAAGTTACACCATTTCCAATACACTAATTTTTTGTCAAAATTTTATAGTATTGTTTAACAGAAATTAAGAATTTTGGTAAAAGCTACTGACCGTTTTCTTATCAATCAATATTGTTGCTATTAAAGTTGATTTAACTCTAGAAACAGAGAGGTAAAGTCAGGAAAAACTTATACCATTTCCATACTTGCATTTTTGCCAATAAATTAGAATGGTGGTTGAAAAGTGGGGTGGGGGTGGGGGTGTGGGGGGTCTTGGTTAAAATTAATTCATAATCTTAGTTTGTAAGAAGCAATATAGGTGAACACCTGTGGACCTTGGTCCTCAGGTAGATTTAACCCAATATGCCCTAAAATTAATATTGGAGTGTAATGAATATATGTATAGCATGAAGGGAAACTGTATATGGCTGAAAGTCAAAACAGCCAGAGGAAAAGTTATACACAGGTAGAAGAAAAGTTAGCAGTGACAGTGTTTTCATTACTCTCCTAAAAGGGTTGACTGAATGTTTGTTCACCTGACTTTAATATTTTCAAATTCTCCTTAAGTGTTACCAAGATTAATGATGTCCTTTGTACAATTGCAGATTATTTCAACAAAATTTAGAAAGTGTTTTCAATCGTTAAAAATTGGTGAAATTTGATGCATAAGACCTATGTATGAATATTCAAGTAGTTTTTTTCTATGATTATGAAGAAAAAATTCTTGATCATAAGTTGGGAGTTTTGTGCTTTATATATATCAATATCTTGACCTAGGAGAAAACTAGTTCATTCCTCTGCATGACTTTAACCTTTGACCTTTGCCCTTAGATTATTTAGTGATGTCATACATGAAGTCTCACAGTATGTCCCCCTGTTAATTAGATTAAATATATCAAAGGTCATGTTCTTAAAATAGTTAATAAATGGTGAACTCTTTACATGACATTGACTCTTCTGAAGGGATGAGATTTCTTGACATGAATTAAATCTAATCTCATTTGCAATTTGCAAAATGTGAATTTTGGGGTACTCCCATAATAGTACAATCATCCCTGGGGATGCTGGTTAGCTGTAGATGATTCCCTTCTGTGGCATGGGATATTTTTTCAAATATTGTATATTAAAATATTCATAATTGTAGTGAAGGAAGGATAGGATATTAATGCTTACAAAATAGATTTTTTTGTCAGTTTTCTTATCTTAAGATTAAAACATCTTGCAACTTTTATCAATTTAAGTGGTGCATTGCAAAGACAGAGCTATCATTTAGCTATGTGTGATGACCTGACAAAGAGAATCTTGTGTTGAATATTAGACCTGAGAAGTCTATCTTATCAGAGTTGTAGGTATTCATTCCTTAAAAGCCCATCAGGGATTCCTGAGGGTCCAATGTTGATTGCCTACACAAACTGTTGGTTGCTCTTGACAATTGCATTTATGCATGGACAGCAAGGAAAGAGGCTTAGGTGCAAGATTACTGCCCTGTGTGCGTATTTTTAATTTTATGGAATTAGGTCAAGACTGGCTAGGCATAAAGGTTAGGTCTTGTAAATCTTATCACTGTGTACGACAAACTCCCTACATTTTGACTTATGTTTCTAGATCGGTTCTTGGCAAGGAGCCAATTTGTAATATATAATGCTACCTTTACCTGAGTTAATTCTCCCAAATCTTAATTCAAGGTTTAATGTCAGTTTGGTACATATATTCTTAATTTTAACTTCTTTTTCTTTTAAAGTACAAGGTTATGTCTGTACCTGTGTATAAAGAGAGGATCACATTGTGATGTTGGCCTATATAATGGTAGTAAATTGAAAGGTTGTATCCACATGAATTAACATATGTTGCAGTCCTTGTAACCCATGGTTTTTGCAAAAACTTGAACAATCAGACATATATAGGAAAACTTGTGAAATTTTTACCAATTTTTAATCTACTTTTGCGCTTTATACTCAGACTGATGAAATTGCATTTGTATAAAGTGTGTTAGATTTTGATAAACTATTATTGAAAATTTCTTTGTTTATATGTGTAAAAAGCATGTGATATGTACGGTGTCAAATTTGAAGAATTGCTTGTCAGAAATGGCTAGAATCTTATCAGTTTTTATCGTCATATATTCCAAGTTTTGTAAATAATCGCTCTTTTTGAAAGGGAACTATATAAAGAGGATAAGACTGCTTTCTTCCTTACCACATGGCTATGATTTGAGTCAAACAGTACAGCTGTTGTTCATGAATACTGATAAAAACAGATAGTCGAATATACGTTCATGTAGCTTTTAAGATAACTGAGCGATTTTACAAGTTGTGCATTTGCATTCTTCTATGTGCTTTTCCTCTATTTTTAGCTGTAGCTAATTTAGATTGTGTGGAGTTTTATCGGATTATTCTGGGATTAGTGTATTTTCCACAAAGTAATTTACTTTGCCTGATATGTAGCTGGCTCTTACTGCTCACTTCTTATAATGTCACATTGAATGACTAGTGTTTGAACAGGGTTAACAGTTATTTCCGTAACTTTCCTAACTTTTCATTTCTTGAAGACATATTTAGACACGGTTCTTAGAACATAATGAATAAATACAGCTTTTGAGTGATTCATACCATAATTTCAATTCTGAAGGACAGTACAGATTTTTTCATTTATAATGTGTAAATTTAATACAAACAATGTCATCAAATCCAACTAATCATTGAAAGTAGAAGGGCAAAAGGACTCTGAACACAGTCAGTTTATGTTCATCAATTGTATGGTATTTCAGTAATTAAGTTAAGCAGCTGTGTTATTTTTGTGTTTAGCTTGAAAAAAAAAATATGATTCAGGTTAATTTATATATAGAAGCAATTGGCAAAGAGCTTTTTTATTTAAGAGAGATGTATGCATTAATATGATTTTCATCTTTTGCTAAAATTATAACCATTTGTCTATAAAGCTTGCATTGTTCAACATAAAATAAACTCGGATGATGATAAAGAAATTATAGAATATAGCCAAATAGTTATAAGGATAGGGTGATAAGAAAATTGGTCATTTTGTTTGTGTAATAATGACATCACAGAATGTAAGAATCCTACACATTGTCTCTCAGTTGTACATACATACTTTATACATACAGTCTAATGTATACAAACACAGATGGATGGGCAGACAGACAGACAGACAGAGATACAGACAGACAGAGACAGGCAGAGAGACAGACAGACAGACAGACAGATAGACAGACAGACAGATAGCTAGACAGACAAACAGACAGACAGACAGACAGATAGACAGACAGACAGATAGACAGACAGACAAACAGACATGCTTTACAAACATTTAGTGGGTGTGTTCTATAGATACAGTAAATATTCCATTTGACCAAAATAGAAACTTGTCTTGATGTCAGCATATTTCTGGATTATTTCTATAATCAAATTATCATTATTAGATAGGTAAAGCAGTAATGATTTGAGCAGTGTATGATCATTTACAATTTAGCCTATCTATGTCTTAGCAATGTCTTTGATACCGGTAGGTTAAGTATTTTAACTTTGACGTCATGAGCCAGACCCTCTAATCTGATACAATCTATTTGACATGTGAAATCCATATGGAGCAGACCATTTTAAACTCAGCTTCCTCTAGTTTCATGACCTTGCTTCCTTTCTCCTTAAGTGATCATACATGAACAACTGATACCCATATTACTTATTGCTATCATTACCTTTGAAAAGATATTTCTGGTCAAGGACTTTCCCTTAAGTTAAAACCTCCTGTAGCTGCAAACCTAATTTTCAGCTGAAAATTCCATCAAAAAGTCATGGAAGATTGACTGAAAGAAAATGTTTATTTGTCAATAATGAAGTGCCAGGGCACTGCTTATAACATTTTTGGCAATGATATCTGCACTGCAGTGCAATGCTGAAAATATTATTGCATACCTGCATGCAAATGATATGCAAATGAGGACACAATTATTCGTCTAAACAAAAACGTGTGATTTTACCATAGTGTGGGAATTGTTGTTATGGATAAATGTATGTAACCAGACTTGTGAGTACAAGTTTGCATACTCAGAGGGTATTTGCACTCGTGCTTGCAGTGTTTTCTGCTGCATTTTCACTCACTACAGTCCTGGAAGTGTTGCCAAGAGAACACTGCCTGCCAGCACTTGCACAAATAGCCCAAGTACACCACACTTGCACTCCCTCATCCTGGGGGGCTGTCATATTAGTGAATTATTTTGTTATTTGTAAAAGTTTACCTTTATATATGTATGCAGTTTTCCCTTGAATCAAAAGATCTGATTTGTTGCTGTATAGTGTATAGTCAGAGATTTAAGCTGCTAAATTTGAAAACTTACGAGGTCGTGATGACGCAGGAAAAAGCCTTGTGATGTCTGATACTTACACAAACTACAGGTTGTTAGTTTTATGATGGATCTGTTGATAGTATGCTCTGTGTGTACCTTACAAACTTGAGGTTATGTTTACTTCCCTAGGTGATATTCCTTCAATAATTGGATCACTCAACCAGAAAGTGACAACAGCACCTTATATCATTTGTCATAAATCATTGCAAAAAAATTTTGCTGAAAAGAACATGTACATTGTTTGGAACATAATTAGTGTTAAATAGGTAATGTTGTCAAAGCCCAGATTTTGGTTCAAATTCGGCGTTCTGTTTTAATACTGAGTTCTGTGAAAAGTTCAATCTAGCAGTGTAAAATTCCAGCTACACAAGTCCAAGGTGACTGACATGATAGTCAGATCCCAAAACAAGTAAACAACAGTTACTTTAGACTACTACTGCAACTCTACAATGGCAGTGGTGGGGTTGACGTTTGGACCAAGGTGATTGACATGGTACATGTAGTTCAATCCAGCATGTAAACAACAGTTATTGCAACTGTATGGTGGCAGTGGTGGAATGGGCTTTTGGACCAAGATGATTGACATTACATTGGTAGTTCGGTCGAGACTAAAACAACATTGACTCTATTGCTGCAACTCGATCTGGATCTATGGTGGATGGGCTTTTGGACCAAGCGACTGACATTGTACATGTAGTTAGAACTCAAGTATACCACATGTAGAGCTACTCTTCTTCTGCAACTCTTGTGGCAGTGGGGTGGCATAGGCTTTTGGACCAAGGTTTATTGCAGATGATATACCTTGGGAAGATTTTGATGATTTGACATGACAGTTGTCCTCAAACTCAATATTTGTGATTTGTTTCACGAAATGTGTTCAAATTGGTACATTTAAACTTACAATTACAAGTGACAGTAATCAAGATAAAACTCAAAAATTTTGTAGATCATAAAAATACAGAATCATTTTTCTAGAATTTTGTTAAACTTCTTACAAATCAAAGTCACTTGAAGCAATGAAATAAAAATGAATTCCCTTGTCATTCAGGTCTTATATGTTATCTCAGAAGCTAATGCTACCATATTCCATGCGTGGGCAACAATTCAATTTGCCACAGATCAAAAGAAGTCTAAAGTCATTAACACATATCTATTCATGGAAAAATGTTCCAAAATTAGATGAAATTATTTGAAATGGCTCTAAAATTAGAAAGCCATCTGTGAGAAGATAACTTTTATAGCTTGCATCTGACTGGTTAGATATCTTGTCTATTAGAACACCATTAGCCAGTGCGTCACAAATAATTGTCCTCAGAAAATTGGAATTAAAATGGGCCTAGTATTGACATCAATTGAAGTGGTTCAACACTTTGAAACCTAAGTTGTCTATTTTTGGGATGAAAACAACATTACAGTGCTGTATGCCTATATGGATAATACGATTTGTGGTTGTCAGTGGTTGAACATTTCACACATTTTTTGTGATTTTGTTGTTTTCTTGTGGCCAGCCGAGGTCTATAAGTCATAGTTACATTGTAAATCAAAATGCTTGACCAAGTTTCAATTGTTTGTAACTATTCACCTGCACAGATAAGCCATCATCATAAAGATTAAATAGATATATTGTGTACAGTTGGCAGTATGGGGTAATACAATGGTAAAGTCACATTTATAATGTATGCGTGCTGTCAGTAACAGTAGCGATGTGATGTGTGCATTCAGGCACATTATCTGTACTTACATGTAGCTGTCAGACACATTTGTGAGAAAGTGGTGTGTGCATATTCAGTGATTACTGTGTACATCCAAGCAATGTGACTGTGTTCTAAGTGCCAGGCATAGTTATAATGAAACAGTGATTTGTACTGTACATAACAACCATGTGAATCTATTCAGTTATGTGTATAGTCATGCAGTATATTGATATGTACTAGCTGTCAGGCACAGTTGTGAAACAATGGTGTAATGTGTACATATTGATAGTGTGATACATATGGCACACAGGCACATTGATCAGATTTATACTAACGGTTATAAATGGAACTGTGGATGTATACGTGGTAGTTGGTGATGTTGTGATGCAGACACATGACATGATGTAGAGTAGGTGTCAGGGTTACAATTTATCAAACATCTACAGTGATGGGAATAATCATTTGTCGTGTGTTAAATATTGAGTAATGTGTAAATGAAGTGAGACTGATGTGTACTGTAAAGCAGTCCCAGTAATTTTACAGCCCAGATGTTGTTGTTTTTGTGAACTGAGGTTGTACGGCAGAAGGGCTGAGGTTGTACTCAGACGGGCCCACCATTAAGAGGGCCCGTAAATTATTGCTCAGGTTCGATGCACTTGCTCTCTCTATTGAATTGCATTGGAATCGATACTGTATATATGATAATGTAGGTAATTATATGGACTGTCAGTCACACAAGTTTCAGTGTTTTGTATTTGGTAGGTACTGGCACATGTACAGATATAGTGGTCACTTGCACCTATACATTCAATCTTGAAAGTGGTTGTGTACATTATACTAGTAGAAAGGTATATGGTTAAATATACAAAAGCTGTAGAAAATACAGTCACTAAAGTAATAAAGTCACCAACATACATGTGTCCTATATGATGTCGAAAGGTTGCAAAGTTGTTGATAAAACAGTGACAAGTATTAAAAATCATTTTACATGGGCATGGAGACTGGTATATGGTAAAGGTGCAAAAGTACTAGATAGTGCAGTCATTAAGAGGTATTTAAATCACCAACTTGTACAGTGTAAATATTGTCTATTTATATATGTCATCAGTATATGATGGAAAATTTAGTCATATTAGAGGTCGTGTACGCTGATAATATACAATATTGTTCTTACTCTCAGCTTGTATGACAACACAATAGCATTGACCCAAGAATGTACAAAAACAAACCAATAGGCATGTTCAAAATTCAGTCAAGCTTCTATAATGGCAGTCATTCAACTGTGTTGTAATGACAACAACCTTCTGAAAAGTTTTTATGAATTCTACCCATGTGATATTCACCCCTAATACCTTCCTTATGTCTACTCATTAGCACAATTGTGTATTCCCAAAGAGTTTCTTGTATTCAATAGTACGAGCCTTTTATGCAAGACCGCACCCTTTCTAAATGCTTATCAAGATGTTGAATTGCATGTCAGTGACTACATAATACACATTATATGACATTCTTGACTACCTGACAGTACCGATGGACTTGGTAGACATATTGAGTGTACAGCTCTTCACCAATCATTTGAAATCAATTACCGACTTGTCAAATGCAGACATTACCTCTCACTAAGTGCTTGCCATGTTTGTAACAATGACATAAATCCGTCGAAGGATCAGCAAGTGGAAAATGGAAAACAATCAGTTAGGACACTGTGCATAACTCAAATACTGCCAGCTAGTCAACAAAGTATAATTTACCTACATGCATGTAGAATTTCACTCACCAGTGGGAGCACTTACCAGCTAAAATTATCCAAACAACTTTCTAGTTCACCCTAAATTTATTAATTTTGTAAACTTCATTTTAGACACATATCTGAGAATAGATTCAGTCTTATATTGTGACGCCAAAATTGTGATTTTAAAGTAGTGTTATCTACAAAAGATTATAAAAAATAATTCAATCTAGGTATTTTTGTGTGTGTTGTGAAGTTAAGGGTTAAAAGGGTTTACATATTAGACTGACACCTACATAGTTTTTCAACATTCTAGATGACTTTTAAAACATTAACAGCTAGCACAAAGAGATAATTTCATTACAAATCTTAGATGGCTTTTAAAACTTCAAAACCTATCAGGAAATAGTTAAATTTTAGAAGAAGAAAGTAAAGCCAAGTGCATTCTCAAATCCTGATATAAATTAATACAGCCATTTAAGTACTTTTCCGATAATATATTTCTTGATATTAACCGCACTTTAGAATGTACAATTTCAACCAATTTTAAATCCCACTTACAACACTGAGGAAATGACCTCTTTGTACAAATTTCACCTTGACAATAATCAATTCTATATGTTAGATTTATATGCTACAAAACGGCAGCCGAGGAGCGCATATTAATGAGGAGTGAGTGCATATTAATGAGGAGTAGGCAGCTTGGAAAATCCCTTCTATTTCAGAGCATAGACTCACTCCAGGGTCTGTGTTTTTACAAGTAATTGAACAGAAATACCTAGAGAATGAAACCTTGTACGACACATATATGTACATAATCATTGCAGCAAAATGTTACCATTGTATAAAAAGATGGACTTGTACTAGAATAGAATGTCAGGTGTTCATACTTGATGGCTTTGATGAGTTCATTGCTATTCATATCACAATAGCACTTGCGTCTTATCAGGAGATAAGTTAACATCTCAGGACAAAATGCTACTTGTAAATTTTTAATTTCTAATTTTCACAGCCTGTTTCCTTGGGCCTTGATGAGCAGTGTTAGTCATTTGTAATGAACACAACACATGAAAAGTGAAAGATTACAGTCTCTGTCGGTAATTAGCAGGTAATTGCACATTGACGAATCAACCGATAAAACAAAAAAACAGCCATGGAAAGGAATTTTAAACCAGAGCAATTACATTATACTATTCTTCTTCTTCACACAGAAAGCTGTCAGATATTTGGAAAGAAATTCATTGATTTAAAACTAATATTGGAGAAAGGTACCTTGTGAAAGCATTGCTTTTTAATAGAGATTTATATAAGCTCTTTTCAAGGGTAGTACAAATCTGTTCAATTCTTCCTTGATAATATATACTCATAGCCAGTGTAGCAGCATACAAAGAATGTATACAACCACACTTATTTGCACAATCTTGTCCAGTGTACCAATATCATAAATTCCTATTTCTTTTGAGTTGATTTTCATTTCATTGCAATGATACAATATAAAGTTTAATACAATTTTAAAAGTAAATATTAAGACATTATACAAAATATTTTTTTCCTTATGATTTTTCATATGTAATCCTTAATGCTCTAAGGATTAGATAACACTGGAAACTCTGACCTTTCATGAACTATTTTCTCAATATTTGTCCTTGATTTTGAATGTTTTTGTAATTGTAATACTGTGAAGGTTGGTATTACTTTCATCCCATTATACCTTAATGAAAAGGTGTCTTCCTCCATGATCAAAAGGTCATTATTAAGGAGATTTGACAAAACATGTAATTACTGTGTAACAAAAGTAGGCAGTTTCGTCACTAATCAATCCTGTATTCACCACACCAGAATTTTATTGACAGCGTAATAACTGCGGCTATTCAAAGAAAAAGTCCTATTTCTTTAATATATCTATTTCTGTACTATCACTCCTTTGCTTTTAGATAAATAAAAGAATGATTGTAGTGAGATTGTCACCATTTGTATGCTGAAATTAAATTAAATTGATGTATGTAAAAAGTAGAGTTAAAGAAAATACTGATGAACAAAACCTGTTTAGATTTTGCCAGGTGACCTCAGTGACATTTGTAGATTTATTGTGAAAAATAATTAAATGTTATTTCCCGATATTTTTCTTTAGGAAAATATGAGTGACCTAAGGGGTCTGTGTCACTACATGTTGATTGGCTGATATTAAATATGCATAAACACATCTGGTTCAACAGTATACTTCTTCATTCCAACTGTTCAGTTTTCATTTCCAAAGTAGATTATTTGCAATGGGTATTTCAAAAGGTAATATTTTGTATATAATTAGAGAATGGTATAATCTTTGTCAGGGTTTTTAACCTGAGTGATACAATGGAGAACACCAAACATACAGCTGCTGTGATCTAGCAAAACAATGGCATGAGAGATTCACAAGATTGTATGATAACTTATCAACTTATTAAAAAGCTAAGAGAAGATTACTATCTTGTACAAATTATGTGCATTAAAGCGCATTGTAAAACTTCAGTTGTAGTCACGCAAATAGTTTGGTTGAATCAGTGTCTTTGAGATTAGTGCTTAAGTTTGGAATAATAAACTGAACAGGACTACAAGTTATTTATCCCAACATTTTTATAGAGGAAGATGCCTTTAATACAATAACAGCTATTATACCATGCACGAGCCAAGTTGAACAAAAATATAGAATATATGCTCTGGTCGTTCTACGTCACGACAATGCATATCTACATCAATGGTCCTGCTGTGTTTAAAATATGAGTCAAAATGTTTAAAATTGCCATTACTTTCCCTGATTGTTATTCTCCAATATGTTTCTTCATTCTGCTGGATAATACTCGTCTAGTGACTCGTAGTGAAAGGCCCCTTAGGTCACTCATATTTTCCTTGGCTGAATAAAGAAAAATATTGGGGAATATAGTTATTTTGGGAACAGTAAGTGGAACAGTAAGTTAGAAATGAATGCAATGTTGAAACACCGTATTTGTTTTTAACTTATCATTCGAAAATAACTATACTGTAAATTGGCCAGCTCATATATAGTTCTAAAGAATAAGGAATCAAGATATATTGCTGTTAGATCAAAAGGACACTACATAATTCCATTATATCTGAATATACTTACCGTAGTTTCTACATATTGCAAGTTTGCAATAATATAGGACATGAGTTTGATAAGTATTGAGATTAAAGATTCTACATATAACCTGACTAATGGAATGCAGTCAACTGAAACTCTTCATCAATTATTATAACCCCTCCAAATATAGATCACCATACAAATGCGAGGTGAAAGATCAAGTCATAATCAAGCTGTACTTGTGGTTTGTTTTCAACAATTTGACACATTTTTTGGCACTTTGGAACTTATGTAGTATTGCTATGAGATGGTATTAGCTGGAGAACTCAAACTAAATCATTATTAAGATGTTGTGAGTCTGAAAATCTTGAACTTGTGACAATGAGCTTGAAGATGATATACAATTTAAGAGAATTAAAAGTTGAATATCTTGAAGAAAGATTAAGTCATAATAAAAAATAATGTTACTTGAAGTTTCTTAATAACAATTAGATTCTGTTGAGGGACAGCCCCTTCTCCCTAATATCTACTGGAGCATACTCCATGACGTGATCATAAATAGTGCCATCTATCATGAGTGACCAAGCTTATCAAAAGTAAGTTGTGGCTGTATTGGGTAAAAGTGTAGTACTCACTAGACACTTGTTTTGGTGATGTAAAACTTAGGCAGGTTTCTTAAAGATGGTAGCATTAGGAACTAAATTGATTAAGGCAGACTTTATAGGTATTTGTCAAAAAATTTATCTGTATGTATATCATGGATTAAAAGTGAAATATAAATCAACTGATGATGAAATTATCTGACATTTACTAGAAACAGTTTCTATAAGCGGAAACATTGAAGTTCATTGAAATATTTGAAATAAGTGATTGTAAATCATTTAAAATACTGAGAAAATATGAATGTTTTCCTTTTGTTCTTTGATGATGTTGATAAAGTTTACAACTTGTGATGTTGACAAATTTGATTCAGATTTTATATAATTATTCTTTAAAACTTTACATTATTAGTTAGTATCTTGTATAAAGTATTTTAAGTATCGCATTAATCAAATATGTGTCACCTGCGTTGCCAATATAATGTTCAATGTTAATGATTTTTGAAGCTCTCAGTTTTGATTAATAGACATTCAACTTTTTCATGTAGTCTTGGTTCAGTTAATCTGAAAGTATTCAATTATAGCAGTCTAATGTGCCCATACATTCATTTTCATCTAAACCATCAAATGAGTAATCAATTTCATTTTGTTTTAATTGGAAGTCTACCTTTTCTGCATTAGTTGTTCAACTTTACTGACCATGAAATATGTAATTTATGCCAGCTATGAATTATGGACTCTCTACCACCATGTATAATAAATCTACAGTTATTCACACCTTACATGCGTGTATAATTAAGATCTGTATTCTATTACTAGGGAGTATGAGAATACCTTGGTTTGGCCTGTTGTCATGGAAACAGTTTTCAATCAAGAATGATTTATGTCAAATTAAAGGGGAAGACTAAATTCAATTTATTTGATAGTGTTCATTGAAAGTGTAAACTAATTAGTAAGTTTATTTACTTTTGTCATCACATCAAGTGAGGAAATCTACATATTTCAAGTGTTACGACACAAATGATATTTTCATAATGGTTCTATTATTTTAATAAGAGGGGCGACATTGATTGTTTTATTTTATTCTAAATGTTGTACTTGAATGTCACTTTTCATTCTGTTGTAAATCAAGTTTTAGATATAATTAATTTTAATTATTAAGACTATAATCTACACTAAAAGCATGGTATGACATAATTAAATAATAAAAAGAAGATTACAAAAAACAACACCACAAATTGTGGATGAATGGATGAAAATTGAAAGGACCATAAGTGACGTGAAATATTGAATTGCATATTTCTATAAATGGTGTATGGTGACATTCTGCAGGTAGCTGTTACCGTTTAAAACCCACAACATGTTGGTTATTCTCCATGGCAGCCTCAAGGCATAAAGGTTTACATAAAAGTCATCAAGGTATATGTATGCTTTCACAAACAGATGGCACTGTATAGAAAAATGATAAACAGATGTCATGGTTTATGTCGGCAACCTGCAGTCTTATGTCAGTTGTGGGAAACCTAGGTCAAAAAACAACACATGATCATAGTCTGTGAAATTATATGATCAGTAAAAAGTGATCATGTTTCAATGGTAAAAACCTAAGTAGCTCAGTATGTTTTTCAGTATGATGCCCCAACCCTATATTACCATCAACTATGCTTTTCTTCAAATGTTGACATGGGGCTTTAACCAATTGAATTGCTTACATATATACAGATGATGTCCTGAATTCGGATTTGCTGGTCAAATATTAATTTGTCGGAATGATGACCAAACATTTTTGATTACAGTGTTTAGTACATTTTGTCCACACATACATTACATTTCTTACTAAAAATGGTATGTATGGATATATACCTTGATTTATTTCCAGCAATATTCAGGTTATCTTTACTTTTCAATTCACACTGAACAATTGCATCAGAGAAATTGAGTGTTTTATATTCACATATATTATGTATTTTCACACACCTGCGAGTTATGACATATTTTTCTGCTTATTCAACAAAAAATTGAGCAGCTGTAAAGTGCACAAGGGTTTACACACATTTTGAGGACACCAGTTGTGATAATGATATACATGATGTCAGAAAAGCACCCAGGAGGGGGTTTTATACACATTTTCAAGACATTATTGTGGCAGCAATACCCAGCAAGGGTATACATGCACTTTTATGACATCATTTTTGGCAACGATATATGTGAATTGTGATGTCATAAAGTACCCAGTCAGGGTATACACACATTCTGATGGCATCATTAACATTTGTGGCAGCGATATACATGTCATAAAAGCACCCACTGGGGTGTACACACATTTTGATGACATCATTTGTGGCAATGATATATATGATGTCATAAAAATACCCAGCAGGGGTGTGTACACATTTTGATGACATCATTTGTGCAACAGTATACATGATGTCATAAAAAGCATCAAGAATAATGATGTAGTCATAGGAATAAGTAAATAAGTATATGGCAAATTTGACATCTCACAAATCATCACATGTATTCAGATCTCCATAGATCCAGCTTCCGTGTTATACATGATTTCCTCAAAAGAAGTTAGGAGAAGCCAATGTATCGTAAATTTCAAATCGGAATATAATATGATCCATATAAAAGATAACAAGCATCATTTGATCCATGTTGCATGTGATTAGTATTCAATGACAGTATTTAGTGATTCCCAATTGCCAGATATGTACACTGATCACTCAGTCCCGCCCGGATTCTTACTTCGCCACATCCTGCCCATAAACCTTACCATGTGTTGGCCTATTTTATGATTCTCTCAAAAGAGCTACTGACAGTGATTGCACTACATCCAGGAGGATAGTTGTTCAATTATTAACCACTGACTGATTCCAGAATGGCTGTGAAAGCATTTTCTTGGCTCCGTTGTTCTTTCTTGACAGTTGAGTAGCACTAGGCGGATTGATTCCATTTGAATTGGCAATAACAATTTGAAAAACTTTATATACTGAAAGTGTTAACTTATCAAGTTGGTTATTGAATGCATCTACAATGAATATATGATAAATAACTTACAAGTCCCTGTGATCAACACCATACTGAAACAGTGTATTATTGATAATGAATACAAATTTAACCCCTATGGTTAGGTCAGGAGTCTATAGTAACCTGCAAACAGGTAGAAAAGATTTTCCACAGTTTTGTTATTCAACTGAAGGCCGGTGCAGCAGTTGAATAACTTTCAGATGGTGTCACTCAGTCTTTTTGTGATTATGGGAAAAAAAGGCTGAAGTTATTATTCAATTGCTATTTTGTTTGATCCATACAATTCTTAGCCTATTTTTCTAGACATTCTTTGCTGATAATCGTATATATGCTATCAGATGTCCTTAGCATACACTGCTACATTTTGATATTCAACCATGTGACACCATGACATATGCATTTTATTCCATACTAAAAGTAAATTTCTAACTCACTGACAGAGGTATGTACATACAGACAGACATACCAATAGATAGACAGACATATACCTTAACATACATACATACATACATACATACATACATACAGAGACAGACATGCATATATACATCCTTAAAAATGCATTCATGTAAAGCCAGCAAATGGACAGCTTGGCAAAGCCTGTCGACCTGAAAAGGTGAAATGGTAATTAAGAACCCTTGGTTGTGGTACAGTAACTAATATCACGCACACACACACACACACATACTGAGCGACCAACAGACACATACATTCATACATGGTAGACAAACATTATATACAAACATACACATACAATTTGAATAATTATAAATTACATCTTAACATCGAATTTAACTTATAACTCAGACACCCAAAATTAAGTGCTACGGATAAAAGAAGCTAGTAATTGAAGTGATAACTTGAACTAGATGGTTTGATCAGCAGAGTGTTAATAATTGGAAAACGTGCAGTGAATAAAAAGACAGTTTAAAGATGACCCAGCAATGTCAACAACTAAATCTAGCAGTTAAACTTGCAAGTCCATAGGGAGATAATGGTAAGGTGTACGTTGTGATTTTATACTGGAATGGTCTTGACTTGTACAAGATGTACTTTTGAAGAACTGCAGTGCTCCAGAAAATGTTTTTGAGTTGTGATAGTTACAAGATTGGGAAGAGTTCACAAAATTGTAATTAAAAAAGAACTTATTATGAAATGTACAAAAAGGAGGAAGAAAAGTAAATGAATTTTGTGTTTAGGTTTCTGAAAAATATGTTATCAAAAATGAAAAAATAGTTATTTTTGGTTGCCTAGTCTTATCATTTATACCGAACAGGACCATGTTTTTTTCAATTGAACAGTACCATGGGTTTTTTTTATGACAAAGACGTGCTGTGCTCATCAGTACTTCTCGTCAAAGTATTGCTTATCAATCATTTCAAATATTGACATGGTGATTCTATGCTATAGATGTTGTTCATAGTGATGCAATGTTTGGCAAAGCTGACAGATCAGCTGTTAGAGAAGAAGTCAACAAGACCCCCTTGAAATATCATCCATCAATAACTGATACCATGACAAGTAATACATACAGTTAGATAGCATGAAGAGGAAGAACACTTTGTCATTACATTTGCATAAGTAACCTTCTATTTCTGGATCCTGTCTATTTAAAAAATCATGCACAAATGTGTGTATACTATGCATTAAGTCATCAGGTTGCAGAGCAATCATTGCACCTTAATGGTTTTGTAGGAATTTCTTTCCGGAAGCAACTGCACAAATGAGGTTTACAGCTCCTAACTTACTTGGGAACTCTTCCCTGAAGGTTCCTAAAACCACTTTTCAATACCCAGAGACAAATATATGTACATGGTAGTGGTCTGTACATGTTAACAGTATTCAGAGCTGCCATTCATGCATAAGATGGATTCCAACTCTATCATTTGATCAACAAACGTTTTGTTCATCTCTGGTTTATGTGAGTTAATTCTCATTGTCTACAGGATTCAAAACATTGTCTTTCTCTCCCTGTGTCCTTGCCATCAGTGTATTATGAAATTATCTGCTTCTACCTTAATTTATGCGTGCATTATTATATATGTAGTTTCAAAGTATTTATTATTCTGTATCAAATAAAATTTCTGCTCAGAGTCAAAACACTTCTCAGAAACAATTCCCAGATTTCTTAATTGCTTGAACTCAGAATTCATGAATTTTTTGATGGTCATATTAGTTTATATGTCACAGTACTGACTTAGCTTTTGTGGCCACACTTTTCTCTCGCTCTCTGTGTTTCTAAAAGATTGATTTTTGATAGGAATGTTTAAAAGATTTGTGCCAAATGTATCAGATCCATCAGATTGCATGGGAAAAGCTATAATTACATGTAACTTAATACATTCTTTGAAATTCCTATTTGTAAATGCTCTGCACTTATGTCACAATAACTAACCATAAAACATCAGCATCACTATACATCTAGAATGTGGTGATAGTCAAATGAAAATGGGCAGGAAAGAGCTGAGGTGCTGAAGGACAACAAGGTCATCGCGTACACAAACCATACAAGTACATGTTGATTTCCCTAAAGATTTAATGTAAAACCGTCATAAATTCATAACATGCACCAACTACATATAATTTATGATCAGACTTTTGTTATTCCCTCCGGTACAACTGCTATAAATTTAGCTTCACTTATCTTAATCAGCTGTAGATGACTTTCTGCGATTGGTGTGACCCCACAAGGAGTGTTGTCATCATGTACAGCAAGTGTCATGTGACCCCACAAAGAGTGATGTCATCATGTACAGCAGGTGTCATGTGACCCCACAATGAGTGATGTCATCATGTACAGTAAGTGTCATGTCACACTATACTTGTACGCCATTGTCATAATGAAAAAATTACCATGTCAAGACATAACTTATTCAAAAAAATTACCATGATCAAACTTTGTAATCATGATAATTTTAACAATGACACTTTGAGGAAATGAAAAAGCGTTCTTAGTCTTATATGGTATTTTATAATTTGTAAGGCAGCAAAAATGGACATGGCAAACAAGATGGCAAGTCAATGATAAATACATATTTGTACTATTAGTCAAGTAACAGATGTTCATGTACGGTATATCATTTGCATATTGAACTCTGATTGGTCCTTCATAGTATAGCCTTCTTATAACTGTTAATTTGCATATCAGTCATTTGCATTTTATTTTCAACCACCTGTTCATTCACTGCACATTTTATACACTTGTTTATATGGTATCCAAATATCTTGCAAATTGACAAAAACTGTTCAATTTTGAATTTCCTCAAATAATGTGCAATAATCGCCACAAGAAGTATGCATTCTCTTGTGATAAAATGAAGATTAGGGTGAAACTACATAACCCACATGTAGATACAGAGTAAAACATACAAGAAAAGCTTTTGATTCACTTGTTAAATACTTTGTGTGCTCATTTGTATGCAAGATATAATTATGGTACATGTACATGATATATGCAATCAAGTACAGAGTTGAATATCATATTTTTTTGAATTTCATTTATAATTGTCCATCAAAACTAGATGCATTAATTTTACTGTTGATGTATTTGCATTTCAACTATGTAGCCAACTAATAGTAGTCTGGGTGTATATATATATATCAGAAATGAACAAGAATGTGTAAACAATAATTCATGGTACTGCAAAAATGTGGGCATTACTAACAGAGAAATATATACAGTCTCTCCAGGGCGCTGTTGCATAAAGATGTTGTTTTAATGATTCACAGATAGTGTCTGAAAGAGACAAGATAAAGACCCTATCTACTTTGTTCCTCACTGCTACATTGCATACCATGCCTCAAGAGAATTTTGAAAAACAACCACTGTACAATAGAGAAGGTTTAAAAATTGATAAAATGTTTATCATTAGTGGTGTAGCTGTCTGTAACCCTAATTTTTGTTTGCTGTATCCATCCAAATTACATCCCAATTGTAGCTATTTTTCATAATTTACCTAAGGAATTTTTTTATGCTTTTGAACTGTGACAAATGTAATGCAGTGACTCTAGAAAATCAAATAAACAGATCATACTTATGCCTGTTTAATATTTAATTTTAAAGGGGAATAATAATTCCTGATTTGAGAAAAAAAATATCCTGAGTGAATATTCAGCCTGTATACTAGTAGCTTTTCCTCAAGGCACCTTGAATAACGTGTGGTAGAATCAACATGCTAAATTATTGAAGTTGTCCTGACGTATATAAATTTATGTTAGCAGGTCTAATCATTTATGCAAGTGAAGTACGCAATGGATTTGAGGATTTTTGATAACGTGATTCTGCATATAGCATTGGTTCAGTATGTTTTACACTTTGCTAATAAGATACTCTTATTGGGAAATAGCCCAAATACATAACTTAGTAAACTTAAGACACATGCATACACTGTTTTACATATTACGTTTTTCTCTCTCTCTCTCTCTCTCTCTCTCTCTCTCTCTCTCTCTCTCTCTCTCTCTCTCTCTCTCTCTCTCTCTCTCTCTCTCTCTCTCTCTAACTCTCTCTCTCTCTCCCTCTCTCTCTCTCTCTCTCTCTCTCTCTCTCTCAATTTTATGAGCAGTGTCAAAGTATAAACTGTGATAAAACATACTTCAAATTGAAATACATTTGCATGGTTTTGGCACTGTATATATTGATAAATTATAATTTATAAACTGTTGTTTTAAAGTCTTACATAAAAAATAGATCATACATATTTTGACATTTACTTGTATCAATAAATATAATATATTTGAAGAGCATTATTTATAAACTGTTGTTTTAAAGTCTTACTTAAAAAATAGATCATACATATTTTGACATTTACTTGTATTGATAACATAATTGTTAAGAAGCATAATTTATAAACATGTTTTAAAGTCTTACTTAAAATATAGATCATATATATTTTGTCATTTACTTGTATCAATAATTGATAATTTTTAAAGAGCGTAAATTATAAACTGTTCCATAAACAATGAAATAAGTCTTAGAATTAGCTAGAGGTGTGTATATATATATAATATGAATAATGGATCGGCTTGTTGAATAGACTGGTTCAGTTTAACTAAGCTTTTAGGAATGATTAGACTAATATTCTTATCATCTGATGAAGTATATCAGTCATCATGTTTCATCCAGGGCATTGGCAGATGACGGTGGATATATAGAAAACAGTTTAAAGTGTAATCATCAAACATGTCAATGTGTAGCAAAGCATGATGATTGGGAGATGTACTCTGGTTTCCTACTCTTCATTGCCTCATTTTGTTGATAGTAATATCCTCTAGTCGTATTTATACCCTGGCCATATTTCCTATTTAGATCATTGCATATGTTTCAGTAAATGTGTTCTCGTGAACATGGGCTAAATTATGACAGTATTTCATCTAGTCCGTTAATTACATACATGAACCCTATTTTATGTTGATGTATGTATTAGAATTAGTGTAACCTTAGACAGTGGATGTCTATAGTGTAATGTCTCTTAGGTAGCATTGTTAAGGTTATGTGAATGCATTTCTCCACTATCATGATGTCAATGGCAATTTTAGGTGCATCCAAAAATGATGTCGTAGCATCATTAATTAGTTTAAATAACTGCTGTGCATCAGTGGCTCTGTTACTAGTGATAATTAAACATGTTTCAGTCAGTAAAATAGTATGCTGTTCTTCACAGGAACAAACAAAAATACTAGAAACATTTCAGATTTGGGTCATATCCCTTTAAACCAAATGTAGTATATTGCTGCAGCTGGGCAGCTGATGGCTGATAACAGTATCAATTCTATCAAGCACTAATATATATCAATTTTTACTCATACTATATATCTCTCAAACGCATTGTTACAAATGACAGCACATTGCTATTATCATTGTCATTTATATAATGATACAATTATTTAAACAAAAGATTCACACACAGTCCAATGAACACTATATGACCCTTCACCTTCATAACCTTTCACCTAATGATGTCATAGAAATGACCAAATATGGCATTTCCAATTTTGAAATTTTTAATTTTGATGTGAAATCAGTGAATCTTACAAAATTGTATATAATTTTGGACAGAGTATTTGAGAAATATACCCATGGGTCACAGAAAACTATTGGCATATTATGTTTTAACAGAGCAAATCTTTCACTCTCTCAGCTTATATCGTTGAAAGGTTATGGAGGCCAGAAATGCTATCAAGACAGTCAATTGTTTGGATAAATTAACACAATCATGGGTGTCAAGGGACTACTTCATTCAATTTTACTAATCACCATATATCTCGGTCAAACTTTTTCCTCCCAAACTGGTTGGTTAGAGTTTATAGGTCTGTCAAGTAGAGTTTCTGTAATATCTTAAGTGAGTACTTAGATAGCATACAGAATTGTAGCCAATGTCCTTATCTGTATTCTCCCTCCATGTATTCAAAGTTTACCCCGTACCTCCATCTTCCCTTTATTCAAAATTTACCCTGTACCTCCACCTCCCTTTATTCAAAGTTTAACCAGTCTTTATCCCCTGTAATTCATGTTCACCTCTTAGCCCACCTCCTCTGCAAACTTTACTCTTGACCTCTCATCCCCCTCTGTCTGTCGGACAGTTCAGTAGATGTCAGTGCTATGCGAGACATAGTTTTACAGATTCTCTAAGGCTTTCTGTGATTATTGTCAAATTCTAGAGACACATATGTCTCATCCAAACCCAAATTTTTTGATCCTACAAAAATATATAAATTTGGCTGATGTCTAGCATCTTTTGAGATATCACTTATGTTTAACAAAATTTATGTTTGGAGGAGGCTTTATTGCTCACCAGCCTCCACCCACTTGCTTTCAACTAACCAAATAAGTCATAATTTTGATGGACTGGGTCTAAACATGGCAAGCCAAATTTCAAAAGCACACAACCCTAACATTTGCATTTTTTTATATATCTTTATATACAGCAACCCTGACTTGATTGTAAGTGAGTGCAGTAGATAACGTCAAATACATCTAAGGAGCATTTTATATTGATAGCCACATGGTCAATCGGTCTTGACCATTAAGAGAAGCTGATAGTTGACTTTTAATCTATGGATTTCACAGCACATGTCTCACTCAAAATGTGTGGAAAGTAAAGCGTAGTTGAACTGTTAGGTTGATAAAAATGTAGATATCGATACAATTAAGTCTGCTGCCAGAATAGCCAAATACCTTTAAGATTTGCAAGCTTTGTAAAATCCTATTACAATCAGACTTCTATCACACTGTTTAATCAAATGACCGTTTTGTCATTCTAGCCACACAAATCACATATCCAATTTTCAAATGATAGCCTCTGTTAAAGGTGAATTATCAGATGAGGATTTGCAAGCCAATTTTGTGTCATTAGTCGTAAACTCATTGTAGCCATGTCATCAAAGTTCATGTCCACCCACACATAGTTATACAGGTCATAGTAACAAGTTGAAAAACACACACACATATTCAGTGATGCTATCTGCATAGCATGTATCGCCTGTGAGTGTGACGTGTGTGTGTGTGTCTGTCTGTCTGTCTGTCTGTCTGCCTGCATGCATGCACGTAAAATTATTAGAGGCAAACAGCAATACATTAACGGTGTTGTTATTCTTCCACTTGTTCTTGCTCTATTATACTATACCCACTGAAGCTATAATTGTATAAAGTTACTGATATACTAATAAAATCCAAAAAAGAGAGAGGAAAATGGTCAAAATTTTGGGGTACGTGTGTAGACGTATGTGCATCTACACGTGTTCAAAATTACCATGATTGTTATGTTACCACATATTAAGTTAGCAATGTTGAAAGTGAAAAATATTAGTGAATAAAACCACATAGATTTAATAAATGTCATGTTCTAAGTAAAATTACAGACTTGGAAATACTTTGTGATTAAATAGATCTGATCATCAATTCAATAAATCCTTAATGATGTGGCATAGTTTCCAAATTGTTGTGGCGTTTAGTTAAAAAAAATTAAAGTGTTAGCCTTTGTTGTTAATGTTCTATTTAAATTGCATTGGGTACCAGTAACAGTTCAGACCTGTTTTGTGGAATTATTTTTGAACGATTCATTCACTGAAAATTGTAAACATGCCTACATCTATTGGTAATCACGAAGTCAATGGCAGAACATTCAAAAGCTGATTGTTACTTTTTTGTATTATCGATGACATAATATATGTTGACAATGTTGGGACGTGTGAATACATGTTGATGGTGAATTCAACAGTATACATTCAAGTGAAGGTTAGCATTGGTATAAAAATTGTCCATGGTTCTATATATTCTCTACCAAATTGTTTCCTCTGCAACATATGGGTCCAGTGTCCTTCAGATGTAATCATCTGGTTGTTGTCAAAGCCAATATAAATGCAAGGTATGTATGCTGATATTGACATTGCAAAATATACCAGTCTCTCAACCTTGATTTCACTAGTAGTTATCAGACTTTCAGTTAGTCTGTGAATGTCTGAAGTGTCATAATTATATCATATGGTAAAAACTCTACCTCATTTAGAAGGTAGGACAGTTTCAGATGCATTATTTGTAAATAACATGGAAGTTTTCAACTTCAAAAAATCTCTTGAAGATGTTATTACTTAGAACAGGACATCAAGAGGATAGGTATTTTAAAATGTTCTGGAATATATGTATAGTGTATAGTGTATATACACATGGTGGATGGGGGGGGGGGGGGTCTGGTAAAATTTGCATAGCTTTCCATGCCTAAGTACCATAGTTTCAATGGGGATCACCAGGGTGAAATACAACTGGTAATGCTGGTAGCTTTTAACGAACTTTTGTCTCATTACAGAAACACTGCACATATGCCATATTTATATTGTAAAGTTAAAACAAGGCTTATTGAATATTGAATAGGTCCTGATGTGGAAAACTCAATGACGCCAAGTCACAAACAAATTTATGTTCAGAAGAAAAAAGTACATTGCACACTGTCTCAATTCTAGATGGGGACATGATGTTGGAAAACTAAGTTCTGTGATCTGATTAAAGATATTATTTATTTATGAACAGGCCTATTCTCCTTGGAACTGTCCACCTGATTTATGAACACAAATGTGCACTGACTGAGATATTTAATCATTAAATAATTATTAGAAACATTCTTCAGTATAATCAATCATTTCATATTTTATAAATGTTTAGCTTCCAGGTTTTTATTTTATTTTTCAAATAATAGTTGTTAATGTGCAACATTTTTTGGAAAGACTATAGTGAACCTGAGAAGAAACACCTGGTAAAATTCTTTCACATCTTTCACTTGTGATTTTGATAATGGGTAAATTATTGAAAACATTTTCCTAATATGCTTGCTTCCCAATATTATTGACTAAAACTCTTTAGCTTTAAAAAAACAACTAAAAATGTATGTTGTCCAGGACTGAACCTTTTGTGGTAAAATATGATAATAAATTATTGTAAGTGAAAATGCCTTTATAACATAATTTTGAAATAATAGGTTTGAAGGCTTAAACCAGTAAAATTCATATTTTGTTTGATCAGTGACTATAAAATGAAATGCAATTGAGTACACGTAGATTGTGCAATATTTGTTTCATAGTGGATGGAATGGATGAGTTTGCACCCTCCAGTAATATTAGTGTAATGGCTTTGTCAATTGATGTGGTTGCTTACTCAAAATCATTGACTTTGATATATTTTTTTACATGACTTGTGGCAGTGTATGACATCATGAATGGACTATGGAGATGAAGATACATTGAATAATATGGTTTTATTGTCTTTGGGGGTTCTTTGGTATGAATATAGTTTAATTGGAGATAAAATTAGATGGCAAGGCAAGACCCAAAATATGTTAAATAATTTTGTTAGATCATGGAAGTAAAACCCACCATGATGGCTTTGTTTCACATGTACTGTACATTCATTCACTTTGTATAATTTATAGAGTTGCAATGTGAAACTGAATTTAGAATTCAAGTTGTTATTTTGTTTAGAATTCAAGTTGTTTTAATTTGCATATCATTTGCATGCAGGTATGCAATAATTTTTTTTCAATATTGCACTACAGCACACATACCACAGTGGTGCAAGTAATCGCTGATGCATGTGTGATAATTGGTTATATCAGACCTAATGTACAGATGTTAGACATACTGAGTCAAAGTTCTCAGGAGAGGTTGTTTAATCTGATAAAAGTACTTGTTAAAGTACATTGACCTTACATAGAAAGTATAATTGAACACTGAGTAGTGATTTTCAGCCCTCTAAATACCTTTCAAGTGGTGAACTGTCATTATTGTGGTAATCGCCATAGTAACAATGACAAACAGCTAGATAAGAAGGTAGTTTCATCATCATAGTAATGGATTGGCATGTACTTCCATGTCTATATTAGATGAGGAAAAAATTACCAAAATATTACTTTGTTTTGTGTATGTATATTAAAATATGCAAAAATGTTTGTTAAAACTTGTATCACAGCAACTCCTTTAATTTCAAAGCAATTCCCTAAATCAAAAGAAAAATTACAATTTAGGATGTAAAATTTGAAAAAAAAAAAAAAAAAAAAAAAAAAAAAAAAAAAAAAAAAGAGAAGAGTTTTAAAAATTTCAATTCAAAATGTGTTCATGTGGTCAGAAAATGCATGATTGTCAATTTAATTAACAAGATTATGGACATAGTGTTCCTTTTGATTTGTTTATTCAAAGGATTTCAAGCAAGCTTTCATTTTGTAAATTATGAAAAGAAAATGAAATACAAAGGAATTGTATATATTTAAAAGATTGGACCTGGAGGAGTATGATGAATGATGTAAAAGTGCAAGACATGCAGAACTGTAAAATTACATTATTGTATCAACTTAAAGAGAATTAAGTCTACTCAATAGTGTGAAATTTCTATGACTACAAATTTCTACCTCTTGTCGTATAACCATCGAATATATTCAACTAACACTACAGAGATGAGAGTTCAATAAAAGTTCAGTAAAGTTGGCTGAGACAAGCATTTATATTCATTGAAATTTGACAGCTTCAAGAGCTCACACTACATATTGGAAATCGTTGACTTGAGCAAATATTGTTAAGTATAGGTATTCAAACGTAAAAAAGATCCTAAAATAGCCTGGTGTCTGTCTCTCTATTAAGGGAATGAATTAACCTTATAATCACAGCAAATACACTTCCTGAATCCGTCTTAATCAAAGGCTTTGAAATCAAAAGAGGTGTGATTTGTATTTTTGGCATGTATTGATGTTTTTGTTCTTATCTAAATATGTTCTGCCTTGTGGTGGTCTGATGAAATAATGTGTTAAATGGCCATTTGTGTTTGCAGTAGCTATGATAGCTTCATGCATGAATCTACCACCAAGTCATGTTTCAACAAAGACTGCTTATAAGGTAAATTGACTGAACAGAGCTTTCAGAAATAGCTTTCATGTATGGCTTTGTTGGTATCAGGAAATTAAAGCGATTGCCAAAAGAAGAAAATAACATGCTAGGTTAGCAACTACATAAAAAATGGATTCCTGTGGTTTTATATATAGCTGCCTCATCTCATTGATTTTATGAGCGTCATACATACATGCAATACACATAATTCAGAGTTTTTTATTGTTAAGAGCCATTACTTCAATGAAAAGAAATAACAAAGGACATGTTTGCTAGTTTTGTCACATTGCAAAACCAAATGAAATTATTGTTTGTGTGCATCCTTGCATGCATTAACAGTTTTTTCTCCCTATGTGTCTGTCTATTCAGTTTAAATCATCTTAGATGTCATCAAAATTTACTCACTACCCTCAAGGTGACCCAAGCATTCACTAATGTATTCCCTGTTAACTCATTTGGGGGAAAAATCATGCAACAAAACGATCAAAAATGAACAATTCTCACGCCATGTATATATAAATATAAAGAGACATCCAATCCATATACTTTGTGTATAATTATTTGACAGGTGATATATTTTAGATTAAATTCCTTCAATTAAGCATTCATGATATTGAATTCTAAGTTTACAACAAAAACTCTGAACAATTACAAAAAGACCTGTTTTTTTCTCTGACTTAATGTTTTGAAAATTTATATCATTTAAGTTTTCGGATTATATCATATGTGTACAGATTGTGTTTCTTTTTTGATATCTATGCCAAAAGTAAATTCTACCCAAAGAAAAACATGAAATAAAAACCTTCAATTATAAAGGCCTTGCTAATGCGTAGACATTTACTTTATCCTTGAGAATTCTATGTGTATAAATTGTTTTATTTTAATATTATGTCACTTTATAATTAATATCAAAATTCATGGAATACACATTCCAAACATGAACAAAAATTGAAATAAAACCTTCAAATATAAGCCCATGTAGATATTTACTTTATTATATCCTTGTGCACAAATTTTATATGTTTCATCTCATTTTAATGTCAAATTCTTGGGACAGATTCTAAAAATAAATTCAGACTCAAATGAAATTACAAGGGATAAATATTAGCCTGACTGCCATGTAGAAAGTTTAAATGCATTGTATACCTGATAGCCTTCTCGTTGTGTTGTACTGAAAGATTTCACAGTTCATACTCTAGGTTTAGTTTTCCTTGCTAAGACTCAGAGTAAGATTGATGAGGTGGAGAAAAACCCCGAGCAAATCACTTAATCTCTTTTATTTTGACTTTCCAAATTGTACAAGTCTCCACCACACTCAGTGCAATTTAATTCTACATCTATAAAAACACCACTTGACATAGAGTAAAAACTGGTTTGTGAAATGGGTTTTGTTTGGGTTTTTATTTTAAGTCAAAAGTGTGTACAAAATGAAAATGTTTGTTTTTAAACCTTTGTAGCAGATTGTGAAGTACAGTCTATGCAAAATGGCAATGTTTGGGTTCAGACCTTTTACAGCAAACCACTTAAAAGTAAATGCTGATACAATTTATGCAAGATGGCAATGTTTGGGTTTACATCTTTGTTGCTTACTACACACGGTACATGCTGCCTACAACCTATGCAAGATGGCAATGTTTGGGTTTACATATTGTTACTAACTATACACAATAAATGCTGAACGTGCAAGATGGCAATGTGTGAGCGTAAACCTTTTCAGCAAACCACATAACATTGTTAATCTCAGAATGTTATGCTCCTGTACAAACTGTTGATGCTCCTGTCCAAACCGTTGGTGCCATCTGAATGGAAAAACAGAAAACAAATTTCAACATAGTATATTGGCATATATATATTAATAGTTAACATTTGGGAAAACAGAAAACAAATTTCAATGTACTGTATTGGGATGAACATAATATGTAAGATTTGGGAAAACAGACAACTTTCAATGTACTCTATTGGCATGTACATAATATCACAATATATAACATTTTGGGACAACAGAAAACTCATTTCAATGTACTGTATTGGCATAAATATTTAGAATTTAGGACTGCAGGAATTTCGTCGAAGTTACTGTATAGTGACATACAAAAGACGAATTCCAATATATTGTACAAACCTGAATTTAATGTGTTTTTTACCCAAATATTGAACATATGCTATTTTACATTTGATTCACTTCGTAAAATACCTTCTATAACTACTGTAGAAGACCTAATGTTATTGTAGGCCCCATGATGGGTTATACTTTTAGTATTACGTATCAATAAGATAAATAAAATTTATGTATTTTGTGCAACCATCAAAATATTGATTATGTTGCCATGGGAAACAACATGAGGTCAGTGAAAGTTCATAGTGAATGCCTATGTCTGTACCATCATCCATTGTTAGCCTTAGGAGTGTTGAAGAAAATGAGACAGTATGGCACAGAGTATGGTGCTTTAAATTTCATAGGTAAAGTGAATATCAATGCTGGAGAAAGAAGACCATACAGATGCGTGTATCTCTTTTTATCTAGCTCCTAACCTCCTTCTTGTCATAAATAAACACCGATTTAAGTAGATGGTCAAAGACACGTGTCTGGTTTTATTTATTTCAATACACATGTTCTCATTAAATGTATAAAGGTAGAGAGCAAATTAATGGTTAGGTGTCACAATTTATACATCAGTGTGATCAATCAATTTCAAGTTCATTCATACTGACATTGCCCTGTCTTTATATTTTATAAGAACAGTGCAGCTGCTTTGCTTGTTCTATTTCAAGATGAAATTAAAGTTATTTCAATTCACCCTGTTATGAATTGTCAAACATGTACCTTTTCCTGTACCATGTATGAATAATTATTTTTACACAATAATGGCAATCAACTCAAGTCTACATCATTGACATGTACACTACTTGGCTACAACATTCATTTCCATGTGTTACAACTGTGGTAGTCCGGAATCATCCACATTTCCAGACTTCTAGTCTTTGTACAGGAGACAGAACAACATGGATTCTAGACTATATAGATAATCACTGTAATTATTTCATTTCAGTGTTTCTTGTGAAGGCTTTTCTCATGTAATGAGAAGGAAATTTACAAAATTTGATGAAGTCAAATATATATAGAATAATCTAATAATACATAATTATTTCAGAGGGAAAGGATGATGCTGTCAGAACAAATTCTTGCCAAGACCATCTAGAATGAAAGCAATAGACGAGTAATTGGAAATGTCAGATATAATGAACAATACACATTACTACATTTGGTATTCTGTCATGAGCATGTGTTCCAGGCTAAGTTGTCAAAAGCAAAAAACATTCCTGCTATGTGTGATGTATTACCGTATACTATCCTATTGTTATCAGTGCCATTATCTGTGATGACTTGAGGGATAACATTGACATGTATTTGACTAGCTGTCACACTGTCGTGATGCCAACTTATGACAATTAAACACTTAGTAATGTTCTACTGGATTGCACCACTAGAGGGCGCTAAGCAGTCAGGGTTGTCATGTCGTTCCTGTCAGTCTGATGGTTCAAAATATGAGATTATTCTGTCCCTTACTTGTAACCTTTTTTTAAAAATAATATTGTTACAGCTGATATTGTTAAACTATAGTTTATAAAGAAGCAAATAAAATGTGATTGAAAATGTAAATAAAATGTTTTTTATAAGCATTTTACAGTTTTATTTTCAAAGCCTACAAATAATATTATAACATTTCTTTTGAAATTTGATAAAAGTACTAGAAAGTGGTTTGAACTACAATGTGGTGATAATGATCAGTATCTATTTAAAGCTTTGAGGGTGAAAATCTTAATTTTTATGACAATCCATAGCAAATGATAAATTTAAGAACATTAGAAGAAAATTTTGCCATAATTAAAATTTCAGGGCTTAAATTTCATTTTGGTAGTCAGATTTAGCCAAGTGAATTTTTTCAGATACAATTTTTTATTGGTGTAACAAACTACTATCTTATTAATTTGGTAGTCTGTGTGTCCTGGACTATTGCTTATTAATTTGGTAGTCTGTGTGTCCTGGACTACTGCTTATTAATTTGGTAGTCTGTGTGTCCTGGACTATTGCTTATTAATTTGGTAGTCTGTGTGTCCTGGACTACTGCTTATTAATTTGGTAGTCTGTGTGTCCTGGACTATTGCTTATTAATTTGGTAGTCTGTGTGTCCTGGACTACTGCTTATTAATTTGGTAGTCTGTGTGTCCTGGACTACTGCTTATTAATTTGGTAGTCTGTGTGTCCTGGACTATTATACTATTGCTTATTAATTTGGTAGTCTGTGTGTCCTGGACTATTGCTTATTTCAATGCCTCTATATCTGATACCCGTGTTGAAATCAAAATGAAATATGTTGAAATTATCTTTCCAGGAAACAGGTTCGTGCGTAACCAGGGTAGAGTGTCTGTCATGCAGTTAAGAGCCAGATGTTGCATTGTCCAATCACCTGATCAGATTAGACATCCACAAACACAAACACAAACATATTAAATCTCATTTAGTGTTACTAATCTTTTATCATGCGTCTGTTAAAGTTATAGAATTCTTTTGTAAATATGATCAACAAGATACGTTTCAATTTTGTTGCTATTAAATAGTTCTTTTTGAATGTTACACATGCATGAAATAGGAAGGGTGAATGAAAAACACCCACGCATTAAAAATGACCTATATACGTCTAGTCTATACACGCCAAATAAAATAGCTATATCATAGTAATACTGTGATTTCATGGCTACCATGCCTTTGTCATGTTGGAAAGCAATAAAACTCAACTAAGCTAACAAATTTGTTGTCAAACAATATAGTGAAAGACACAAAAAAAACATCAGCTGGCTCTATCAAGATAATAGAGTAACTTGAAAGTGTTCCACTACATTCCGATAGACTTTAATGTGACACTGTAATAAAAGCATTGATACGCAGACCACATTTTGTGCTTTGAAATAAGGATCAATTTGTCGCACATCAATAGACAGTCACACATTACCTCCCTGACACCTTTGATGAGAAATAATATATAAAATTCTCCTGACACGTAGAAATTACAGGGAATCTGTGAGTGGGTGGATAGACAGAGATACCATACAGAGAGATGATATCACACAGTGGATATGTGTTACAAAGACTTTCTTTGTTACTTACTGCTCCAAGGCAAATATTATCAAAGTACATTGCACTGGTAATTTCTGTATCAATTTTTAAAAGTTGTCCTCGGGGAAGTTTAAAATGAATGAGAACAAAACATGGTTAATTTTAATATGTTTCAATTATTAGTAAAAGGTACCTCAAGGCATTTTTAATGTAATTGTAAAATATGTGAAATTGATGTGGAAATTGAAACAATATCTTATGCAAAACACTGACAAAAAAAATGATTAACAATAATAACATTGAATACCTTTAATACAAAAACTGAAATAGTACAATAAGTACCTAAGCTGCCAAAACTCACTAAATATTTAAAATATGGTAAAAATATGCTCAATACAAAAATGTAGAAGGACATATTTTCGAAAAAAGACAAGTTGCAAAAATAAGAAGAACAACTATTTATTTAACATAATTAATACAAAAATATTGATAATTAAAGGACAGCATCATTTTTGAATAATGGTATTAATCAGGGTTGTACTAGTTTGGTGCTGAATTTAGAAATATAAACTTGTTCCTGGAACCGTTTTGGTTTTACTTTCTGAATATAGAAATATTATCCCGAATATAATACACTTTATTCTTGGCACCATTTTGGTTTTGTTACTGAATCTAGAAATTAGAAATATTATGTGTTTGTTCCTGAAACCATTTTGTTATCATTCTAACTGATCTGTTGTCAAATAAATGAGATGAATGCTTGTCATCAAAGGGACTGTCAAACTGAGTGTCCTAACAAAATTAGTATTTGTGATATCAATCACAAAATAAAAAGACTTTTTAAGAGTAACACAGAAATAAATTATTTTGGTCACATGACGCATAACAGTAGTGTGCAGTTAGTTAGCCCCCCCCCCCCCCCCCCCCCAAA